>NC_044563.1:22329188-22629188 GCF_007565055.1 Rhinopithecus roxellana | reverse complement strand
ACATCAGGTCTTAAAAGCAAACTGCAGGGGCTGAATCTGACCTCCTTTGTCTTTGTGGCGGTGGCTCAACACCCAATCAATCTTACAACAGCAGTGTGATGCTTTGCGCAAAAGAGGCTGGCGCAATTCAGCTGAGTGGGCGGGTTGATGGAAAGTGACTCTGGCATTGCTGAGTTCAAAAGGAATTAAGGATTCATGAGAACGCTGCACAGGCAGGCAAGCATAGATCCCCGGATGAATGCTGAATGAGTCACAAGGGAGACCTGGCTGGGCTTCGAATCCCAAATAAGCAAGGAATTGCTTTTTGATGATGCTGAACTAAAAATATCATCACCTCAGAAAACCAGGTTCTCCTCTTACAGTGTCAGGAATCAGCAAAGAGGACTACAAGACCAAATGTGTGTGTTATTGACAAACATAATGCTTTACATAAAGAACACTGCCACTCTAAAACCAGTTGTGAAGCAATTTTGAATTTTTCTTAATATTTTAATTGTATTTTAATCAGAGTAAAAAATCATGGGTGGAATTCAAAAAATTTCATTTTTTGGGGCCACTTCACTGGCAATATAATTACAAGCATTTTCTCTGGTCCTAATCTGGGTTTGGTTATGAAATTGCTAATGTCTAAGTATCACATATCATAAAAATGAGTGTGTTTCAGGTTTGCCTGTCCACTTTTTCACTCCAACTCCTTACACTTTTTTGAATTTCTTTCTTTTGACCATGGATGGAAAACAAAGAAACAAAAATTGTATTTTTTTGCCAAAATTTTCCAAAAAGCATTGAAAACAATGTGTCCAAAATCCTTGGGTTTTAAATACTTGTCTCTGTTGTGCTTGTCTTGAGCAGCTCTTGTGGAATCCCTCACTGCAGGACTTGATGAATTAGTGCAGACCTTGCTCACAACTAGGAAAGGTGTTAAGGGCTGTATCCTTGTGACTTATTCAATTCTGCAAGGGTTGATGGACCTTATTGTCAGCAAAGCTGGGCCCACATAATTGTCACAATAGATGAAGTCAATATCCTGCTTAACATCCAATATTGTTCTGTATTCATCAAATGCCTGGGATAGGGTGATATGTGTCAACACTGGAGCTCTATGTATAATTTTTAAAGTATATACAGAGCACATACGTACATAAACCTGATACAACACCATATTCTCACCATTGTGCTTTCAATATAATGTGTCAAACAATGAGAATTAAACAAGACCTAGTTTATGGGTTAATAAATTATGTATGTAGAGACCTGGATCAACATGGCTATACTCAACCGTAATGTTCACCAAGCTGATTAAACCAAGGCAGGTCTGAGCTCTAGACTATGTGACCAGAATTCCATTAACAGGGTCCCTGCATCGTCTGGGAAGAATTCATCTACTTTCCCTGCTCTCTTCCAATTTCTGACTGTTCTCTCTGTAGTTATTTGTCAATTAAAAGGAAGGAGACAGTGCTGCTGCTACACTGTGTTCCTATCTTCACTAACATCTACTAAGAAAATTCCAGCACCTTGCCTGACAAATGCAAATAAATATTGTATCATTTTGATTAATCACAATAATATACACAGACCACTCAACTTTTTTAAAAAAAGAATCACTGGCTTTTCAGAACTTTCTGGGAGTTTTTATTGTTTTCCTTCATTTTATGGTAATGTAAAGGAGAATCATGCTACAAAAATCTAATACTTATCTTTTCCTTGAATGTAATTTATACCATCTAAACTCCTCTTTGATACTTTAAAATTACTCTGTTGGCTCCTCACCTGGGATTTTTATAATATAAATAAAATGTTCTCTGCATTAAGGACTTAGGTATATAAATAAATACATTTATACATTCCTTTCTCTGAAAAGAATGACAGATCGGAATGTACAATACATGATATATTTTTATTCTTACAATCTTCTCTCACAACATGCCTATACATTGTACATTAAAACCAGGTTTGGGCCCTGCTGAACTTCATCTGTGCCTGTCACATATATTAATGTAAAAATCTTATTATTTTCCTCATAATAGAAGCACTTGAAAATTTGCTTAGAATCTCCAGAAGCAAATAATAGAAAAATTGGTATCTAAGAAAGTTGGGGGAGTATCAGAATAGCATTAAAGGCCTTTTTGAGTTTTAACAAAAAATGAAAGAAAGAAAGGAAGGAAGGAAGGAAGAAAGAAAGAGAAAGGAAGAAAGAAAGAAGAGAAGAGAAGAGAATGAGAAAGAAAGAGAAAGAGAGAGAAAGAGACCCTCCTTCAGCAAGGTGTTTAGAGGTTCAAACTCTAAGATACCATTCACCATGCGCCATCTGGCCTCAGCCCATCTTCCCAGTCCTCCCTCTCCTCCTTACCCCTTCCACTAGCCTTCCTCTCCTGTCCTATTGGCTACTGTTTAGTCCCTGAATATATGCACTATCATACCACTATGACTTTGCCCATGCTGCTCGCTATCTTTCCACCTCCTCACTCCTCCTCTACCTATTGGGGTCCACTTATTTTCTGAGACTTAATTCAAATCTCACCTTTTCTGTGAAATCGTCCTCAAGTACACCTTGTTCCACATCTCCTACTCACCCAACTGAAAAGAATGTCAGCCCCTGGTGCAGTAAGTACAGTTTGTCTGTGTCCTTCAGCCTCTAGTACAGGAACTGGCATAAGCAGTGGATTATGAACAAATTAACCAATTGCCAATGAACAAACCTTACTTCAGTCTCTATGACCTTTCCGTTTTGAACCACATTTTGCATTTTATTATTTTTGTTTTTTAACTTTTATTTTAGGTTCAGGGGTACATGTGCAGGTTTGTTATATACATAAACCTGTGTAAAAGGGGTTAATTTACAAACTATTTCATCACCCAGGTACTAAGCCTAGTACTGAATAGCTATTTTTTCTGTTCTTCTCCCTCCTCTTACCCTCCACCCTCAAGTAGGCCCCAATGTATGTTGTTCCTTTTTTGTGTCCATGAGTTCTCATCACTAAACTCCCACTTATAAGTAAGAACATGTGATATTTGGTTTTATGTTCCTGCATTAGGTTTCTAAGGATAATGGACTCCAGCTCCATTTATATTCCCACGAAAGGTGAGATTTTGCTATATAGTATTCCATGGTATATATGTCCCACATTTTCTTTATCCAGTCTGTCATTGATGAACATTTAGGTTGATTCCATGTCTTTGCCATTGTGAATAGTGATGCAATGAACATTTGCATGCATGTGTCTTTATGGTAGAATGATTTATATTCCTCTGGGTATATCCACAGTAAAGGAATTGCTGAGTTGAATGGTAGTTCTGTTTTTAGCTCTTTGAGGAATCACCACACTGCTTTCCATTATGGTTGAACTAATTTACATTCCCACCGATGGTGTATAATTGTTCCCTTTTCTCTACAATGTCACCAGCATCTGTTATTTTTTTCCTTCCCTAATTTTCCAGTGAACTCTGCTGCTTATTGGTGTTTCAAGTGTCCTTGTCAAGCCCTGGATTTCTTCCTGTTGATATAATATTCACATTATCACCAATATTAGGCCCTCTACAATTTCTTTTGGAGATTTCTGACATGTCTTAAGACTATAGAACACCATACTGAGTAAGAGTTAAGAAACTGACAGTCTGGACCTTAATATTTTACTTACTTACTCCAAGGCCTAAGACAACCACTATTTATTTCTGGGTCTCTGAATACTCACTTGTAAAATTAGGAGGATACACTGAGTGTCTAAGGTCCTTTGCAATGCAAGAAAAATCTGTGACTGGTAAGGTTTTCAAGAGTAGTGCCTCTGGTAGGAATAATTTCAGCTTGATAAAGATTTAATTTATTCATGTATTCATTCAACAAATATTCATTAAGTACCTATTTCATGTCAAGCATTTTTTCTAAGATCTGGGAATACAGCAATAAGCAAAATGTAAATGTAAATACCATCTATGTAGCTTACATTCTGATAGAAGTAGAGAAAATAAATTATAACTCATCTATGTATGTGAATGTGTGAATGAATATTTATTCTATCTTTCTATAAAATCAAGCAGTTTTAAATGCTGTAGCAGGAAAAAGTTTAAGAGCAGTTTAATGTGGAGAGAGAGAGAGAATATTGTTCAGGGCAAAGGTAGAAAGACAGATGGACCTATGATTTCATTCAGTATATCCAGTGAGAGAGAGAAAGAGAAAGTGTGTGTGTGTGTGTGTGTGTCCCAGGCAGATGGGACAGCAAGTGCAAAGGGCCTGTGGGGTCAGAGTACGACCACTTGTTCAAAGAAGATAAAGAGGTTAAATTGCAACAGAATTAGAGAGTGAATGAGAAATGAAGTTAAAGAGTCTGAGGTAGAAGAAATAGGTCACTAGGGCCCTGTGGGCCATTGTAAATGCTTGACTTTGAGTGCTGAGAGACTGTTGGAGGAATTAAAACAAAGGAGTGACAAGCTCAGATTCAACCCCTTGGAAAGATTACTGTAACTGTTGACTTGAAAATAGACAAGATATGGTCAGTGAAGAAGGTAAAGATAATTAAGAGGTTATTATAATACTCTACATATAAAACTACAGATAACTTGGACTTGGAAAGAAACCATGGAAATGGTGAGAGGCTGTTGGATTCCACTCATATTTTGAAGACAGAGCTGACAGAATTTCCATAGATTATTTATGTGCAGTGTAAGGCAGAAAAGGAGTTAAACATTGCAGTATTTGTGGCTTCAAAAGGGTAAGGAGACAGTTGGCACTCAGTGAAACAGGGAAGAGTGCAGGAGGAGCAGGGAAGGAATTCAGGAGGTTAGTTTGGGACAAGGTAAGTTTGCAATGCCCCTCAAATATCCAAGTGGATGTTTCAAGTAGGCTGCTGGGTAAGAGTCTGGAATTCAGGAACAAGTTCTTTGCTAGAGACACAAATTTTAAAATGATTAGGACAGAGATGGCTTTACAAGATCTCAGAATGGATGATATTACTCAGGGAGTGACTACAGATAGAGAAGAGAATAAATGCCTAAATATCAAATACAGTCCCAGGACACTCTGAAAATAAGAGATTAAGATGATGAGGAGAAATTGGAAGGAGTGATGAGTGAGGTAGCAAGGGAGCGAAGCCAACATGTCCCCAAAACCAAGTGATAAGTGTTTCAGGAAGCAGATGGTATACTATGTCCAACGCAACTGAGAAGTAAAATGTGGTAAAACTTGAGCCAACTCTCAATTCCCATTGAATTACTGAGAGTCTTTCTAACTGTGGTCGTTGTAGATCCTGAGCAGATATACATGGCAGCCTGGGCCAGATATAAAGAGCCAACAGATCCTTGCCTCAAGGCCTCTTAAATTAGCATCAGGCAGGGGACTAGATAATAGCCAGCATATAAGCATTCCTCTCCACCATCATCACCACGACCACTACCACATACGCACACACAAACCTGTCATATGTAATTCTAAATGCAAAAAGCAAGTGAACTTTGTAACAACAAAGTGTAACTTTGGTGTGAGTTATAGCACATCAAATGTTTGATGAATTACAAAGTACAACTTTGTAGCACTAATTGCTAATGTTGCTATTATGTTATTACTATTAACTGCTTTTTTGACTGAGTGATTAGCAACTATCTGGCATTATTTTAATCATTTTACGTATATAATTTTGTTAAAACCTCATGATGCCTTCTGAGATTATTATTGATATCACTCTGATTTTCAGATGAGAGTATGAAGCCTTAGAGAGGGGAAGTGGCTTGTCTAAGGTCACATGGCAAGTAACTGGCAGATTCTGTTTCAAAACCAAAAGTCTGCTTCTAGGTCTCTCAGCCAAGAAATAAGAATGGGAATGTTCAGTTCTCCTAAATGCCCTGTTCTTTGGATAATACATGTATTTTCAACTGTCTATTACCAAGTTTTCTTCTTTGTGATTCCCAATAGGGATGGGTAATCTGGAACTAACTCCAGAAGTTTCCTGATGTTTAAAATACAGGCAATAGCTAGCTTTGCCATCCTTTCTTAGACAGTTAGTCATTGCTGAAACAAAGTATTCCATGGTTACACTGACCCATGAGTGGCCAAGAGACATTTGAGTGGTAGCCTTCCATTCCCTCAAGACTGTAAAGCTGACCCAAATAAAGTTACTAGCTATCATTTCTAGAATTACATGACCATGTTTCCCAGCCTCCGAGTTTACTTTTAAGAAATAATACTCCAGAGGTTAGATACCAGACCTCTAATGACTGGGCAGCAGCTGGAACTTTACTATTATCAAGTATTGACTTGGTAAGATATGATAGAATCCTTTTTTTTTTAAGTGATTAGTGGTTGAGATGCCTACTTTGAAAATAAACAACAATCCATACAGCAGAAATGCCAAGCCATTTGTTAGAGAGGGAAAGGAATCACTCAAATCCCTTAGTAGACAGAAAGAACTTCAAAATGTCTACACTATTTAAAAACTGATTTAGAGCACCTTTCCCCCCAAAAGAGACATATTTATAAGTTCAGACTATCAGTTTACCCCTTTGTATGCTAAAAAAATATATATTCTTGGAAAATCTTATTTCATGGAGAATATAGTGAAATGACACTAAACTCCATGTTTGATGACTGCCAAAATGCCGTTCTTGGACTGTTTTCATTATTCTTTATGCTCTTCCATTTCCTATGACAACCTTGTTCAGGTAAACCTTTGAAGTATTAGAGAAGATAAAGAACAACTGACTCATTCTCAGCAAGGCAAGTATGGCCTGAAATTGAATTTCCTAACAATGTGATAGGTTGTACTGAGTCATCCATATGCTCATCTGGTCTCCTCTATTCTTCATCAAGACCTTCCACATACCATTGGAAAAAGTCTCACTGGGATCAAGCCTGTGATGTCTAGCTATAATTGTGTGTGTGTGTGTGTGTGTGTGTGTGTGTGTGCATGCACAGGGACGTGCAGAACCATTGGCCTTTACTAGGAACAAGATTACGGGTCCTACTTCATTAACAGAACAGTCTAACTATGAGAGAGTTGCCTGATGCAAATTTGAATCTGGGCTCTGATTCCATCTTTCCTTCCTCAGAGGTATAAGGTAACCAGAACACCAGATTTAAAGTCAGATACAACCAGGTCCAAATCCTCATTCTGCGGTCTTATTCTTGTAGCATCTTAGAAACTGATTTACATTCTCTGAGCTTTGGGGCTCTCATTTGATCAAAGGGAATAAGTAGACTCATGGCATGTGAAGTGTACTTATATATAGCAGGTGAACACATGTTCACCTCTTTATTTTGGACATCGGTGAAACTTGAGCAGTAGTATCTTTTGTCAATTTCTTTAAAATTATCGTCCTGCTCTAGAAAGTAAAGTTATCAAGCTGTTCTTTATACAGTAAGAGCATTTAACTCATAGCTAGTTCTAAATTTAGAAATCACCTCAAAATCCGGTCAAAGCACTTACACAAAAGGATTTGTCCAGCTTTAACCAACTGGAGCTTTATGGAACTCGAATTAAAAGATGGGTGTGCTCAGGTGCCTCAAAACAACTACTGAGAGTGAAGGAATAATAATAATGACTAACAAATCTTAAGTGCTTATTACATTAATCATCATCTGCTGCTGTATAACAAACAATGCCCAGACATAAAGCTGCAAATACGTATTATCTCTCACAGTTTTTGAGGGTTATGAGCCCAGAACTGGGTAGTTCTAGCGCTGGGTTTCTCATGAGGTTGCCGTCAAGATGATGACAGTTTAGTCATGTGAAATCTGTAGGGTCTGCTTATAAACTCGTTCACATGGTTGTTGGCAGGATTCAATTCATTGCTGGTTATTTACTGAAGACCTTAGTTCCTCACCACATGTGCCTCCCAATTCAGCAGCTAAGTGCCCTAGTTACGTACAGTTGGTTTCTCCCTGGAGCAAATGACCCAAGAGAGCAACCAGGACACAGGAAATGACTAGCACAGGAAATGGCATATCATGAAAACTTCCATAGCCTATTCATTGGAAGTAAATCACTAAGTGTAGCAGCTGTCAATGGAATGCGAACTAAGCTCCACTTTGAAATTCACCACACCTATTATATGCTCTGAAGCCATTCCAAGTATGTGATGTAAATTATTTCTATTTAGTTTGTACCATAATTCCATGAGGTTAGAAATTATCATATTCCCCATTTTGTAGATGAGATACACGAAGCTTAGAAAGTTTGATATTCACTCCAAGATGCAATAGTGCTGGGCTCCTAAACCAACCAGTCTGAATCTAGAGATAAAACATTTTGAATAATCAAAAAATTTATTTACTTCAGTAAAAAGTTTAATATTTGTCTTTGAAATTGATAATGTATATCTAGAGTATTTAGCATGCTTTAGTAAACAGCATTTTTGATTAAGCAGAATATATCATTTTCTGACAATGTCAAGTAATTAAATATTTACTGTTTATGAATTACAATGTATTGTGACAGTTAAATCTGAGTCTACAACATTTTTCTATATGGCTTATACTTCATTCTCAAACATCTATCCCAGAAGACTATTATTTAACATATAAGCAGTAGTGAAGAAATTTAGCCACATATTCAGGTACAGAAGTTAAAAGTTCTAAGAGATTCTAATGGATTCTGGTATAAAATTATCTTAGTATCTTTTCACTCCCTTTTTGTAATGCTCACAGATTTATTTCCAATTATCTCATAAACGTGAGGGGGGAAAAGAGCCCCAGTGAGAAATAACTTACACGGTCATTTAAGAGCTGCTTTTCTGCCAGCAATTACTTGAGTTTAATTTACCAGGAGACAAAATTGCAGTTGTTGAGACAGTCAAAGCAGAAGGGGGAAGAGCCAATGATCCAGATCAAGGCTTCAGTAACGGGCAAGAAAAATGTCAGAAAGATGTTAATAGGATATGTAGAAGAAATGGGAGGGGAGAGAGAGGGAAGGGAAGGAAGTAAAGAATGGAAGGGCAGAAAGGAAGGAAAGAGGACAATGAACAAATGAATGAATGTATAAAAAAACGGATGACGGGAGAAACTGGGGCCTGCTATGATCTGATTTGTCCCCCAAAATTCATGTGATAAAATGTAATGGCCAATGTGATAGCATTAAGAGGAGAGGCCTTTAAGAGATGATTAAGTCAGGAGGGGGAAGCCTTCATGGATGGAACTAGGTTCCTTACAAAAGCCTAGAGAGAGTGGGTTCAGCTTTTTTTTTTTTTTTTTTTTTTTTTTTTTTTTGCCATGTAAGGACACAGTGTTTAATCTCCAGAAGATGCAGCAACAAAGTAACATCTTAGAAGCAGAGAAACTTGACTCTATTAGAATCTCAAGGTGCTGGCACTTTGATTATAGACTTCCCCATCTCCAGAAGTGTAAGAAATAAATTTCTGTTGTTTATATATTACCCCATGTCAGGTATTTTGTTACAGCAGAAATAATGAATGAAAGGAAGGCCTGAAAGTAAAAGAAGAGAAATAATGGTGTAGGCAAAATGCCCTGCGGTGTCATGGAGAACAAACAAGTTTTGTGCAAAAGCTTTCAATGGGCCTCCATTGTCTAGAGCAAGTATGAATGAGCAAACTACTGCCTACTGCCTGCTGCCTGTCCCCAAGAGGGTTAACAGCTGAAGGGTGACAGCCAGAGCTTGACAACAGCCTGGGGAATAAGTTATTTATTTCTAAAGTGGGAACTTGTAACTGCCCAATAGGTTCTTCCTGCCTGCTGCACAAGTAAAGACCACAGCATTTCAGTAAAGAAAGAGTTTAACTGACATGAGGCTGGCCACAGCACGTGGGAGATGGAGTTATTACTCAAATCAATCTCTCCGAAAATTTGGGGATGGAGTTAAGTACAATTTGGTGGGTAGGGGGTTGGAAAGTGGGGAGTGCTAATTGGTCATATCAAAGATGAAATCATAGGGAGTGGAAGCTATCCTCCTGCACTGAGTCAGTTCCTAGGTGGTGGCAAGAACAGAAGAGCCTGTTTATTGATTTGGTTGGTGCCAGCTGATCCACTAAGTGCGGGGTGTGCAAAATATCTCAAGCACTGATCTTAGGTTTTATAATAGCGATGCTATCCTGAGGAACAATTTGAGGAAGCTCAGAATCTTGCAGCCTTCAGCTCCATGACTCCTAAACCATAATTTCTAATCTTGTAGCTATTCTGTTAGTCCTACACAGGCAGTCTAGTCCCTAGGCAGGCAGGGGGTTTGTTTTGGCAAAGGGCAGTTACTATCTTTGTTTCAAAGTTAAACTATTAAAACTAAGTTCCTTCCAAAGTCAGTTTGGCCTATAGGCAGGAATGAATGAGGATAGCTTGGAGGTTAGAAGGAAGATGGAGTCAGTTAGGTCAGATATCTTTCACTGCAATAATTTTCTCAGTTATATTTTTTGCAATGAGAGTTTCAATCCTGAGGTCACAGCATAGAATCCTTCCCCATTCAATTATCCTTTTCTGCTTTAGACAGTACCATTTTTATGCTCCTTTATCAATAAAGGGAAATATTTTAATTCAGAGAAGATACAAGACTCAAATCTCAGTTGTTTTATCTGAAAGCTGAAGATAATACATGATTCATCAAAACTAGTATAATGAAGATTCAATGAGATAAAACAAGTAAAGTATTTACCACAGTATCGATGTCAGCTGCAATTATTATTATTACTACCTATATTGCAGGCTTTTGAAATACATTTGTCTAGAAAATGCTCCAAAGTTAAAAATGAATATATAGCTCACAAGATATCCAAATGCCGGGTTTACAGCTATTAACATTTTTAAGCCTGCTCAATAAATGGCACGTCTGTAATTTCCCCAGGATTTGAACAAATTAAAAAAATAAGGCCAAGGAGTGACAGGTGGTTGCCCATATATCTCATTTTGACAGATAAAAGCTGAGGAGGGCCAGTTGATGTGTGTATCTGGGAATTAGGCAGACTTACCAATCTAATCTCAGCCTCAGGGAACTAGGATAAGCCCCCCCTTCCTGTCCCTCACAGGTGAAGAGCCTAGCCTTGGAGGAGCAGAGCAGGAAGATTATTTCAAAAACTAGATGAAAGTAGGAGAGCTGAGCACGCCTATACCCTGTTCACTCTTTTCAAATGTACTAAGCAGATAAGTCACTCCTCCTCCTTCTCTAGATTGAAGTAACCCAACACGCAAGAAAAATGTCAGAAAGATGTTAATAGAATAAATAGAAGAAGTGGGAGGGGAGAGGGAAAGAAGGGAATAAAGAAAGAATGGGAAGGAATAAGGGAGGGAAGGAGGACAATGAACAAATGAATTAATGTATTAAAAGAATGGATGAAGGAAGAAATGGGGGCCTGCTATAGCCTGATGTGTCCCCCAAGAGATAGACTAAGGTCTGCAGATTCACTGAGTTAGTTCCCTTCATATGGAAGAAAACAACTAGCATGCTAGGTAAGTGTTCCCCAAAACAGATTTTCATAGAGAAATTCTGAATATTCCCACCCCTGGGTCAGGCCTCAACTAGCCAGAACATTGGACCTTGGAACAAAGACACCAAAGGGAAATTCAAAAGTTCTTAAATTCTCTATATTTAATACATTGTATACTCTATAACTTTTTTTTTTAATTTTAGTAATGTACTTTCATTTTTTGCAACATACTTTTATTGGAGAGATCATTACTAGTTTTAAAGCCTGAGGAATCACTTTATTCAAAAAATTCTAAAATATATAACCAAGAAAATAATTGCATTAACAATTACCACAATCAGGGAGGGCCCTAAACTAGTACTGCAAATATCTGATTTTCTATCCCAGTTCCACCACTTCCTAGCTAAATACCCTTGACTAGTAATTTAAACTCTAAATCTGTTATCGCATCTTTAAAATGCAGAGGATACCAGGATGCATAAGATTTTTCACATGCTTCTGAACAGATCACTAAAGGATATATGAGAAAGCACTTTAAAGGTGTTGCAAATGTAAATATGGCATCTTCAAGAATGCCAAATGTATTTTAATATAACAGAAATTTTTTAAAAATCTGGTATATTTGAAACATAGACCAAGAAAAAGCATCAGTGTTTTAGCAGTATGTAACAACAAAACACAAAGAGAAAAGAAAAAAAAAAGATTCCATTTTCTCCCACTCATAAATCCATTAATTTTTCATGATGGGCTCAGCCTTGGAGAGATTTTACATAGAAGAGGAGTTTTTCATTATGTTGTTCAAGGACCAAATATTTGGGAATCAACAAATAGCCAAACAATTGGATATTTCACATAAATGTAAAATCACTGTATTTATCCTTTTTAAAAAAAAAAAAAAGTCGGACTGAATCTACCACGAGCTTCTTCTTTCAAATGCTTTTCATTCAAAAATGAAACAAAAGACATGCTGCTGCTAAGAGCTTCAAGGTCTAGAATGCCTATGTGCTCCTTATTATAATTCCTTTCTTCAAAATAGGCATCTTGTGTCCCAGAAGGACAAGCCTTGTGTTCACTCAGCTCTAGGAAATGATTAATGTCTCGGGATGTGATGTATATTTAAGCCAAACTCGCAGCCTATTAGCAATTCACAAACCATGACTTGCACAGTGCTGTGCTCAAATCTATTTTGCATTACAAAATGTTTATAAATCAGCCTCTACTCCCAGAATGTTATATAAACACGTCAACAAATCACATGTGTATTAAGGGGAGAGAGGTAGAAGGTTGGGAATTTATCATAGCCTCAGGCTGTTCTGGGACAAATTAAATACTGCCCTGGCCACCGAGGTCCCCACTAGGCAGTTGTTCAGAATGAACTGTAGATAAATTGAACTTCTCTTATTGGAGACAAACCAGCAGCTCACCCAAACATGAAAAATTGTATCCCCACACTAAAAAAATTAAACCATGCTAAACACAAGCTTTTCATTTCTGCAAGACTGCAGTTTTCCTATTTCTTTAGAAAATGAAGATATTTTATGGCTCAAAAATAAAAGTCACAAGAGGTAGGTGAATAACAGGGAGAAAGGATGGTGAGGACATTACCTATTTGTATTCCCAGCACCTGAGACATTTTTGTGGGGAGATCTGGGAAGGGGGCTTCAGATTAATTAAATATATATAGTCAACTATATATATACACACACACACATACATATGTAATCACATAGCTTAAATGTAGAGGATGCCAGTTTGCCTAATACATATATATTACGTTTCTAGCAGGTGAATCATTTTTCCTCTTATATTTGGAAACTTAAAATCATTTCCTCTTATATTTCCTCATATATTTGGAAACTTAACTTAAAATCATTTTCCTCTTATATTTGGAAATTTAACAGGCAACAGAAAGTGGATAGAAGAGAGGCCCCAAGCAAAGGCTCACAAATTGTCCCTGAATCCACCCAAGAGATAATTGCATAGATTCTGGTCTTCAATGGGATTTAGTCTCACACAACCCTCATTTTTCTCTGTTAATCTAAAAGTATGCAATTGGACATAAAACATAAGTGGTTTCTGTGCAGTGACTGGTGTGAAGATATGCTTTGACATGAACCAGCTCTCCTAAAAGTTCTTTTAGTCAATTCAAAGGTTCATCTGATATAACACTTTAGCTTATAAAATAAGGTGTGTTCATTTATGTTATACATATTTTACCACAATTTTTCAAAATAAGAAAAACTGGTTTCTCCTGAAGAAGCACACACACTAACTTACAAAGGGGGAAATGTTTTGTGTAATTGAATCATAAAATTGCAGACTTTCAGAGCTGGAAGGGCTGGAAACTCATCTGCTGAAGTTTTCCAGAATGTAATTCTACAAGCTAATTATAGCTTTTACAATAATAAAGAGTTCCACAGTTGTAGTCATTAGTCCTGTTCATCGCCATCCAATTTGTCTGTCCTCTAGGCTCTTCCTATCTTTCTCCCTCTTAGTAGACCACAGTCATGTGACTAGTTCTGACCAAAGAGTTGTGTGTGGAAATGAGATGCATCATATTCGGGAGGTAACCTTTAAAGACGGGTTTGAGACTCCCTTAAACTTCTTTTCTTACTAGCAAAATGACCTGCAAGTTTCATTATGGTGTCTACTCCACCAGCTGGTATCCCTAAGTAGCTATGAAAAAAAGAGCTCTTCTCCATGGTAGTTAAACTATGTTAGACATATAATGGGTAGGGGGAAACTTTCTTATTTTAATCTGATGAGATTTTCATGTGTTTTTTTATTTCAGCATAGCCTAGTCTATACTGACTTATACAATGGTCAGTTAAGTTTGAAGAATACAGATTTACACAAGTTTCTTTACTATGTAAATCTATAAGGCTTCAAAATGCTAATAGGAAACATAAGTCTTCAAGAGAGGAATGTATTAGGAAACATTCATCACACCTGTTTGACTATGAGAATTTTTTGCTTTGCTTTATTTTAGTATTTGTGTGTTGTGCAGAGCACGTGTTAGGATGTCAATGATCACAGTGTTCCAAAGAGCAATTAGGGAAATCACTTTTGGTCCAATTTCAGCACTTTACAAAATAATTTAACAAAGTTCTAAGGAATGAAGGTCTTTTCCAAGGCCATCCTCAGTGAGGTAATCAGTGAGTGACAGACATGGGAGCTAATGTCTCTTGGTCATTCCCTGGACCTAGTAGATTAGCTTTACAACTATACCAGGTGTTTGCTAATGATCACTTCTTTTTTTTTTTTTTTTTTTTTTTTTTTTTTTTTTTTTTTTTTTTTTGTTTAGACTGAGTTTTGCTCTTATGGCCCAGGCTGGAGTGCAATGGCGTGATCTCAGCTCACTGCAAACTCTGTTTCCGGGTTCAAGAGATTCTCCTGCCTCAGCCTCCCAAGTAGCTGGGATTACATGCACCACCACACCCAGCAAATTTTTTCTATTTAGTAGAGATGGGGTTTCTCCATGTTGGTCAGGCTGGACTCCTGACCTCAGGTGATCCACCCACCTCGGCCCCCCAAAGTTCTGGGATTACAGGCATGTGCCACCACGTCCGGCCAATGATCAAACTTTTTACAGAAGTCTTTAAAGAACCACACCAGTGAAAAACATTCATAACACCTTACCACCCAAATTAACATCAACTCAAAGTTATGTTTTGCCCACAGAGAATTAATATGAAGAATTACCTATAAGAAAACCTCAAAAATTTCACATCAAAGACAAAAGCCAGAGATCACAGAGTGAATATATTTTTGGAGCTGAGGGGGAAAAGTCTCTCAGCTAGATCTTCTGAACCAGAGCTCCACAACTTCTTGCAAAAGATCATTTCCCCTGCTAAAAACCTGGCAATAAGAACCTCCTTTTTTATGGCAGAGGTCAGGGGGGAATATTTGACCAAAAATGAGATTTCAGCCAGAAACAAGGGGAAAAATTTCTGATTCACTGAACTTGTTAAGCCACTGAAGACACTGCTTCCCTTTGAAATAACTTATTTTGACTGATGCTACAGGCACTGGTAGAATTTCCTTCCCTTCATAAAATCACTGTAGTTGTAATGATAGCTCTGAAGTTGTGGGAGTAAAGATCTGCTAAAACATCATTTGGATTTAATCACAATACCAGAGGAAAAGAATAAAAGCTGTTTTGTTTTGTTTTTTTTTTTCAACAACAACAACAAACTGCTGGATGGATATTGCCAGAAATTAATTGATCAAGAAAAGCTCCTAGAAATCTTTTTTTTTTTTCCCCAAAAAAGTACCTTTTGTGACAGCTTCAAACTTGATCTCTGAGCTCCAGTGAAGCACAAATTACTGTGTGGCATTTTATCTCACAGATTAGAGCAGGTCCTAAATAGCATGCTTTGCCTTTCTTAAAATGCTGTCCCCAATGCAGGTTTTTTTTTTTGTATTTTTTTTAAGCTTCTTTGAAATTTCTCATATTGCATTGGGTTCTTCACCCAAGGGAAATGACATTTTTAGTTAAAAAGTAATAAAGTATAATTAAAACATAAATAATTTAAAAAGATTTTGAAATAAGCCTGAAAATGGGCATGTGAATAAATTTGCACCATGTCCCAGGAAGTATATTGGTAGACATATTTGGGAAGGATGAATTCCAAGTACTGCCTGAGGGGTCCAGACATAATGGCTAATACCCCAAGTTCTCCAAGTACTCTCTTGAGGTTTCCAGACAAACTGCTTTTTTAGTCACAGAGCCTCTACAGAAGGCCTGCTACTGCATTACCTCATGGAGAAGAGAGAGTCCCACCACTTCTAGTCAGCTGCAGAAGCACTCTCTCTGCCTCAGCAAACACAAATAACTGCAGTATCTAGCCAGAGAGGTCCTTCCCACAAAACAGGAGGTGAAATTAGGATAAACAGGACTTGGGGAAATAATTGATTTTACAGAATATGGCTGCTGTAATAAATGGTTTCCTTGGAGGACGTAAAATACAGACGGAAGCCACAACTAGAATACGGACAGAAGCAGTAGACCTGAACCTGGAAGCCTACAAACCCTTTTTCTGTTATCATTCATTCATATATCCACCTCCTCTCCTCTCCCCGCAATAGGATATACACAAAAGGGCTACTTGTCAAATAGCAACAATTATGCAATGACTAAGCATCGTTGCCTGCCTTCCACATTAAAATGTGATTTTAAAATAAAATCAAATTGGAGGCCCTTTTTTTGCTCCTGAGTTGTGTCCAAGCCTTGCACAGAGGTTCATTTCAAAGCTCATTTTGCCTTCCTTTTTTTCCTTGTGACCCAGTTCTTTCATTTTCTCTTTGTCTCTGAGTTGATAAATGTATTCTCAGGAAAATATCCTGAATTTAACAGTTATTCTTTCCAGACCTGTGGCTTCTCAAGAGATAATTAGTCCACAATAATATGAAATAATGAATCTCTAATGGTGAGCTTTTTAGATTCACTGCTATTGATTGATAGAGAGAGAAGGTAGACCTATCTACTAACCTAGTCATGAGTATTAGGTATTCACCAGTTTGATTCAGTCTCTCACACACTCATTTATTTAACAAACATGTTATGAACTCTAGTAAACCAATCACTGCACTCATTACTGATACAGAGAATCTTTAAAAGACACAGATCCTGATGTAAAGAACTTCAGACTGGAGAGACAGATAGCTAAACAAATATCTATAACACAAAGCAAAAAGACACAAGACATATGATAGAGGTAGCAGCAACATACTATAAAAGACAGAGTGAAGAAATAATTCTGATTAGGATGATTCAGGCCTCATTAGAGCCTTGAAGTAGGAGTAGCAGCTTCATACATGGAGTAGGACGGTAGTGCAGATGCACAGAACTGAGAAAACAGCATAAATGATGAACAAGAAGCCTAAACATAGTCTGGTCAAAGCACAAAAGGTCAGATCATGGGAGTCACTGTGTGCTGTGCTAAGTACTTTGTGAAAGTCTATTAGTAACTATATTAGTTTCCCACTCATGCTGCAACAAATTACTACAAACTGGTTGACTATAAGCAACAGGAATTTGTCTTCTGCTGTTCGGAAGACCATAATTCCAAAAGCAAGGTGTTGGCAGGGCCATATCTCTGAAGGTTATAGACAAGCATTCTTTCTTTCCTCTTTCTAGATGGCAATTCCTAGCATTCCTTGGCTTGTAGTTGAATTGCTCAAATTCCTGTCTTCTTCTTCACATGGCTATCTTCCTTCTGCTACTGTCTCTGTATATCTGTTTTCTCTTATCAGGACACCGGTCATTGGATTGGGGCTTACCTTATTTCAGTATGGATTCATCTTAACTAATTCCAACTGCAAAGACCCAATTTACAAATAAGATCACATTCTCAGTTCTGAGGTTCCAAGTGGTCATAAGTTTTAGGGAAACACTAATTAACTCAATAGAGTAATCAATGTCCTTTACCATATTTGAGGCCAGTGGTGGAATAACCTAATTGTTACAACTTCAATCAGGCAAATTTTGTGTCTAATATCTCTAATAAAATTTCCCGGTAAAGACAAGTAGGAATAGGAACAGCTCCAGCCTCCAGCTCCCAGTGTGAGCAACACAGAAGACAGGTGATTTCTGCATTTTCAACTGAGGTACCGGGTTCATCTCACTGGGGCATGTCGGACAGTTGGTGCTGGTCCATGGGTGCAGCTCGACCAGCGAGAGCTGAAGCAGGGTGAGGCATTGCCTCACCTGGGAAGTGCAAGGGGGAAGGGAATTCCTTTTCCTAGCCAAAGGAAATTGAGACAACACCTGGAAAATCGGGTAACTCCACCCTAATACTGCGCTTTACCAAGGGTCTTAGCAAATGGCACACCAGGAGATTATATACCACACCTGGCACAGAGGGTCCCACGCCCACGGAGCCTCCCTCATTGCTAGCACAGCAGTCTGAGATCTAACTGCAAGGTGGCAGCGAGGCTGGGGGAGGGGCACCCGCCATTGCTGAGGCTTAAGTAGGTAAAAAAAGCCGCCTGGAAGTTCGAATTGGGTGGAGCCCACCACAGCTTAAGGAGGCCAGCCTGCCTCTGTAGACTCCTCCTCTGGGGACAGGGCATTGCTAAACAAAAAGCAGCAGAAACCTCAGCAGAGGTAATTGCCCCTGTCTGACAGTTTCGAAGAGAGCAGTGGATCTCCCAGCACAGAGGTTGAGATCTGAGAACGGACAGACTGCCTGCTCAAGTGGGTACCTGACCCCTGAGTAGCCTAACTGGGAGATATCCCCCACTAGGTGCAGACCAACACCTCACACCTCACACGGCGGGGTACACCCATGAGACGAGGCTTCCAGAGCAAGAATCAGACAGCAACACTCGCTGTTCAGCAATATTCTACCTTCTGCAGCCTCCGCTGCTGATACCCAGGCAAACAGGGTCTGGAGTGGACCTCAAGCAAATTCCAACAGACTGACAGCTGAGGGTCCTGACTGTTAGAAGGAAAACAAACAAACAGAAAGGACACCCACACTAAATTCAAAAAATCAGAGTGCATCTTCCCCTCCAAAGGAATGCATTTCATCACCAGCAATGGAACAAAGCTGGACGGAGAATGACTTTGACGAGTTGAGAGAGGAAGGCTTCAGTTGATCAAACTTCTCAGAGCTAAAGGAGGAACTACGTAACCAGCGTAAAGAAACTAAAAACCTTGAAAAAAGAATGGATGAATGGATAACTAGAATAATCAATGCAGAGAAGACCTTAAAAGAACTGATAGAGATGAAAACCATAACATGAGAATTACATTACAAATGCACAAGCTTCAGTAACTGACTCGATCAACTGGAAGAAAGAGTATCAGCGATTGAAGATCAAATGAATGAAATGAAGCAAGAAGAGAAGTGCAGAGAAAAAAGAGTAAAAAGAAATGAACAAAGCCTCCAAGAAATATGGGATTATGTGAAACGACCAAATCTACATCTGATTGGTGTGCCTGAAAGTGACAGGAAGAATGGAACCAAGTTGGAAAACACTCTGCAGGACATCATCCAGGAGAACTTCCCCAACCTAGTAAGGCAGGCCAACATTCAAATTCAGGAAATACAGAGAACACCACAAAGATACTCCTCGAGAAGAGCAACTCCAAGACACGTAACTGTCAGATTCACCACAGTTGAAATGAAGGAAAAAATTTTAAGGGCAGCCAGAGAGAAAGGTCGGGTTACACACAAAGGGAAGCCCATCAGACTAACAGCAGATCTCTCAGCAGAAACTCTCCAAGACAGAAGAGGCCAATATTCAACATTCTTAAAGAAAAGAATTTTAAACCCAGAATTTCATATCCAGCCAAACTATGTTTCATAAGTAAAAGAGAAATAAAATCATTTACAGACAAGCAAATGCTTAGAGATTTTTGTCACCACCAGGCCTGCCCTACAAGAGATCCTGAAGGAGGCACTAAACATGGAAAGGAACAACCGGGACCAGCCATTGCAAAAACATGTCAAAATGTAAAGTTCATCGATGCTAGGAAGAAACTGCATCAACTAGCGAGCAAAATAACCAGCTAATATCATAATGACAGGATCAAGTTCACACATAACAATATTGACCTTAAATGTAAATGGACTAAATGGTCCAATTAAAAGACACAGACTGGCAAATTGGATAAAGAGTCAAGACCCATCACTTTGCTGTATTCAGGAGACCCATCTCACATGCACAGACACATGTAGGCTCAAAATAAAGGGATGGAGGAAAATCTACCAAGCAAATGGAAAATAAAAAAAGCAGGGGTTGCAATCCTAGTCTCTGATAAAACAGGCTTTAAACCATCAAAGATCAAAGGAGACAAAGAAGGCCATTACATAATGGTAAAGGGATCAATTCATCAGGAAGAATTAACTATCCTAAATATATATGTACCCAATACAGGAGCACCCAGATTCATAAAGCAAGTCCCTAGAGACTTAAAAAGAGACTTAGACTCCCATACAAAAATAATGGAGACTTTAATACCCCACTGTCAACATTAGACAGATCAACGAGACAAAAAGTTAACAAGGATATCCAGGAATTGAATTCAACTCTGCACCAAGTGGACCTAATAGACGTCTACAGAATTCTCCACTCCAAATCAACAGATCTTCTCAGCACCACATAGCACTTACTCCAAAACTGACCACTTAGTTGGAAGTAAAGCAATCCTCAGCAAATGTAAAGGAACAGAAATTATAACAAACTGTTTCTCAGACCACAGTGCAATCAAACTAGAACTCAGGACTAAGAAACTCAAAATTAACAAATGGGATCTAATTAAGCTAAAGAGCTTCTGCACAGCAAAAGAAACTACCATCAGAGTGAATTGGCAACCTACAGAATGGGAGAAAATTTTTGCAATCTACTCATCTGACAAAGGGCTAATATCCAGAACCTATAAAGAACTCAACCAAATTTACAAGAAAAAAACAAAAACCCAGAGTGGGCAAAGGATGTGAACAGATACTTCTCAAAAGAAGACATTTATACAGCCAACAGACACATGAAAAAATCATCACTCGCCATCAGAGAAATGCAAATCAAAACCACAATGAGATACCATCTCACACCAGTTAGAATAGCAATCATTAAAAAATCAGGAAACAACAGGTGCTGGAGAGGATGTGGAGAAATAGGAACACTTTTACACTGTTGGTGGGACTGTAAACTAGTTCAACCATTGTGGAAAACAGTGTGACGATTCCTCAAGGATCCAGAACTTGAAATAGCATTTGACCCAGCCATCCCATTACTGGGGATATACCCAAAGGATTATAAGTCATGCTGCTATAAAGACACATGCACACATATGTTTATCGTGGCACTATTCACAATAGCAAAGACTTGGAATCAACCTAAATGTCCATCAGTGACAGACTGGATTAAGAAAATGTGGCACATATACACCATGGAATACTATGCAGCCATACAAAAGGATGCAGCTGGAAACCATCATTCTCAGCAAACTATCACAAGAACAGAAAACCAAATACCACGTGTTCTCACTCATAGGTGGGAAGTGAACAATCAGATCACTTGGACACAGGAAGGGGATCATCACATACTGGGTCCTATTGTGGGGAGGGGTGGGGAGGGATAGCATTAGGAGATATACCTAATGTAAATGACGAGTTAATGGGTGCAGCACACCAACATGGCACATGTATACATATGTAACAAGCCTGCACATTGTGCACATGTACCCTAGAACTTAAAGTATAATAATAAAAAAAAACCCCACAAGTATACTGGCTACTTCAAATGGAGCACAGACTGAATAGTCAATAAGACATGGAAGGATGAAGCTGAAAAGGAAAGGGTCAATGATAATGAAGGTTTCAGGTGGGAGCAATAGGATGATGATGACGATGATGATGATGATGCTGATGGAACCTAAAATTTGTTGAGAGTTTCCCATATGCTAGGCATTTTTCCAATTGCTAGTACTTTATTCATGTTCATAACAATCCCAGTAAGAAATATTTTATCATTTTGCAGGTGGTGAAGTGTTTACCATTTTTCAAGTGATAAAATTGAGGCACAGAGCAGTTACAGAGTCTCCCAAGGTCACGTAATAATCAATGTAAGTGCTGGAAATTGAAGCCAGGTGATCTAATTCCAGATCCTGTGACATTAACCACTACAGTAGAACTGCCTCCCTGGGAAACACAGTGATACTACATTTAACTAAGAGAACTCAAGAGACACCCTTTAGGGCAGAAGATTAAAAAGCGGGGACATACATGAACTGGAAGAAGATTCAAAGAAATGTGTGTTTCCTAGCACTTACTTCACTATCACAATTACATTTGATGCATTAGCGTGAGCATTATCTCCCTAACAAAAATGTAACATGGGTAAAAGATCCAAATGTTCAGAATGAACACTGTGTTATAGCACAGCAATACAACATATCAGGAAATTTTAACATATTATCAGAAGCAGAAATAAAATGATAGAAAACATTTTTCTGAGTTTCCCTTTGGACTTTCTTTTCAAATCTTTATCTTCACATTAGTCCATGGCATAGATTCCATGTTTTGCTCCTCTGCAACTTGCATAGGTGACAGCAGAGGCCTTGGCCAAGGGATGAAGGACTGCAGTATCACATTCCACATGGCTTTTTTTTCTTCTTTGTTAGTTATCCTACAGAGTCACCTTATCATCAGAAAGGGTTTTGTATGTTGCATCTCTTTCTTTTTAAAGTCTCTTTTAAGCACAGATCACCTCTATTT
The DNA here is from genome assembly GCF_007565055.1 of Rhinopithecus roxellana. Lineage (NCBI taxonomy): Eukaryota > Metazoa > Chordata > Mammalia > Primates > Cercopithecidae > Rhinopithecus > Rhinopithecus roxellana. Next base: position 22,606,614 of record NC_044563.1, on the reverse strand, counting down.
AGCACACACTCTTCTTTCATCACAACAGGACTCTTTTGAAAAAGTCACCTGTTCTCACTATTTTTACTCCTTAACTTCACTCTTCTATCCACAGTAATCTCCTTCCACTCCCCTATAGTAATGCAATTGCCCTGCCTAGATTACCAATGACACTCTCAGGGGTGGCTTCTGATATTAGTATAGTATTTGACATTATTTCCCAAAACTTTAGTGGTTTTTGGAAGCCCCTTCTGGCTTCTCTCTTGCCTCTGTAGTTTCTTATGTCCCAGTTTCCATTTTGAGCTCTGATTTCTCTGCCCATCATTTAAATAAGTGGTTTTCAAACAGGATATTATGGTGTCCTAAGAAAAGGATGCCATGGAATAAAGACTTTGATAGGTGGTCTTAAAGATGAATCCCACTGATCTCTATAGTATTCATGTCCTTGAGTAATCTCCTCTTCATGAGGGTCAACTGGACTTACTAACTCTGATGTAGTTTGCCTCTGTGTCCCCACCCAAATCTCATCTTAAATTGTGCTTCTATAATTCCCACATGTTGTAGGAAGGATCTGCTGGGGGTAATTTGAATAATGGGGGCGGTTTTCCCCAGACTGTTCTTGTGGTAGTGATCAAGTCCCATGAGATCTGATGGTTTTATTAGGGGCTTCCACTTTTGCATCTTTCTCATTTTCTCTTGCCACCACCATGTAAGAAGTGCCTTTCACCTCCTGCCATGATTCTGAGGCCTCCCCAGTCATGTGGAACTGTAAGTTCAATTAAACATCTTTTTTCTTCCTAGTCTCAGGTATGTCTTTATCAGCAGTGTGAAAATAGACTAATACAAACTCCCTTCTAATAATTGGAATACCACAGATGTGATATGATGTCACTTCTGAGATTAGCCTATAAAAGGACTGTGGCTTCTATCTCTTGGATTGCTCATTCTGGAGAAGCCAGCCATCATACTGAGGTCCATGTGACAAGGGACAGAAGCCTGACAAAATGCATGTGAGTGAGCCTGCAAGAGGGTCCTCTGCAAGATAATCCTTCAGATGAGACCACAGACATGGTTGACAACTGGACTGCAATATAATAAAACACCTTGAGACAGAGGCACTTAGCTAAGCCTAACCCAGATTCCTGACCCATGGAAACTGCAAAGTAATAAATATTTGTTGTTTTAAGCTGCTAAATTTGGGGTTGATTTGTTATGCAACAATAGACAATAATACAGGACCCTACATGTTAGGCTTCATCATTCAGGTCATCTTTAATATCTTACTTTCACTCCCCACTATTCTTCCAATAGTCATTTAAGATTCCCTAAAATTTACTTTCTTAATATACCTTGGATTTATATCCCTTATTTCTACTATCACTCTGTTAGTTCAGGCCACCATGACTTCTGCCTTGATTATTTTAACACACCCGTAGATAGTCTACCCACATCTATACAATACAGAGGTGAAGAGCTCAGGTTCTTATTTCAGACTACCAAGTCTGAATTCAACCTCTGCTACTTACTATGTAAGTAATATTAGACAAATTATTTAACCTCTCTCCTTAGTTATATCATCTATAAAATGGGAATATTAATATTAACAGTACTTACTTCATGGTGTGGTTCTAGCATATTAGCTTTTGCTTGTAACATGCTTAGAACACTGCCTGGTATAGTGAAAGTTCTCAATAAATGCTGTAGTTATTGAAAGGGAGTCTAACGTAATGGTAAGAACATGGACAGCCAGCCTGCTAGATTTGAGTTGTTATTCTACCATTCATTATCTGAGTAAACCTGGAAAAATTGCTTTATAGCTCTGTGTCTCTATTTCTTTATCTGTAAGACACAGATAATAATAGTACTCAAGAATAAAATTGTTGTGAGGATTACATGAGTTAGTGCCTAAAAAGCAGGCTGAAAAAGACTGGCATTGAACATTACCAAGTGTTTTCAATTATTACTATTGCTGATCATTCTGCTGCTTTTTGATTCATTCATTACCTTACAAAAGTGATATTTCTTAACATCAGATCTGATTATGGCATTCTCCTGTTTAAACCTCTGTGATGGTCCATCCATTAGCCCCTACGTGGCCTAACAGAACCTTCAAAATCTGGCAAAACTCTCAAACCTCACACGTCTCCGCTCTTCCCCACTAAACCTTAAACTCCAATCAGACTAAGCTGCTTGACCTTCCTCAGATGAGCCATGTTCTCCTATATTTCTCTATCATTGCAAATGCTCTTTTCTAGCATAAATACCCTTTCTACTATACTGCCCTGGCTAACTCCCACTCATTCTTTCAAAATTCCATTAATAGTATTATATTTCACAGGAATCTTCTCTAACCATCACTGACATTCTTTGCAATACACATGTATACACACACTAACACATACGTAGGTGGATCCTCCCTTAAGCACCCATAGTTCTCTGTGCACACCTCAATATCTAATATCTAAGAGATTGTAACTAACTATGAACATTTCCATTTCTCTCCACTAGACATGAACTACGGAGTCCCCATCCAAGGCAGTGAACAAGAACATCTGGAACATTGTAGGCACTCAAGAAATATTTCACCAACAAATAAATGAGGGCTCTAATTTACCATTTCCTTTGAGAAGCCATACGAACTTCCTTTATTGTGTTCCTACAGTTGACTTTTGTGGCACTACTTTGATATGGGGGTGGCAAAAACTAAAAGGGTTCTTCGTAAAGGTCAAATAAGAACATGCTTTCTAGACAACTAAGAACCCTGAGAGGCTCCAGAGACTTTGCACCCATGTGTTCAACCCAACTCAGGGGAATGAAGTTGTAACAATCTCTTTAAGCCCGTATGTTCCATAGCTTTGAGAAGGTGCATACCTGGCTAGAGTCTCTTATTTTAATTCCCCATTCCCACAATATGCTACAAGAATTTGGGGCAAGGAACAGTGGCTCACGCCTGTAATCCCAGCACTTCGGGAGGCCAAGACAAGCAGATCACGAGGTCAAGAGATCAAGACCATCCTGGCCAACATGGTGAAACCCTATCTCTACTAAAAATATACAAAAATAAGCTATGCGTGGTGGCAGGTGCCTGTAGTTCCAGCTACTCAGGAGGCTGAGGCAGGAGAACCACTTGAACCCAGGAGGCAGAGGTTGCAGTGAGCCGAGACCACACCACTGCACTCCAGCCTGGCGACACGACAAGACTCTGCTTCAAAAAAAAAAAAAAAAAAAAGAATTTGTATGAAATTGAAAGTGTTTCAGTACTTCAAACAAAAGCCTCAGACCAAAAACTCCAATGTGGTAGGTTTTGTATCTCATCTTTCAACAACTCTCTAAGTAGGCAGGTGGCCTTATATTAGTACTCCATTAGCCAGGCAGTGTATTGATTTCCAAATGTGGGGAGGGTCAAGGTCTGAATCACTTCAAAAGTACCAAGAAAAATAAGTAAAGAGACCAAAGAGTTTCTTGTCTTTTTAGATTTAATCAAGGAACTGCTAAGTCCCTCGTTCTTAAGAACTTATAACAATAAGGAAGTTATGCTTTTTTCTCTCCCAATACCACTTGCTCTTTTTATATATCCTGAAAAAGGAAAATAACTGATGAGAAATGACATGCACTGCTGACGGAAATGGGAAAAACTGTCGAGGTCTCACCAAAAAATGAGCAGTGTCGGTGTTACTAATAAGATCTCCCACTGAATTCCCTCATTTCATAAAGGTTCTATCTATGTGAGATGAGCAAAGATTTTTTTTTTTTCAAACAGAGCCTATGTTCTATAACTAGGATAGAGAAATGAAGGGAAAATATACCTATAAAACTGACTTAAAAAATAAAGAAAAGCTCTCCCTAAATTTGTAATACAGAGAAATTGAATCAATTTTTAAGAGTGTATTTTCACTACTAGAGTAAGTAGATCAGGGTAAGAGTGACAGACAGTATTTGCATTTTTTTTGCAGTATATACATAGTGAGATCTCTGGCATTTCCTTTGACACAAATAATTTTCCCACAGATGTTTGCTTGAAGTTTCTATGCTACTGCACAAATGGAAAATAGAAGTAATAAACAAGTGATTGGAATGTTTTATGTAAGAAAATACAACTCATAAAAAGTGATGGCAAATAGCAAACTAAAGTGTTGATCAGACTAAGAAACGATATTTCAAGTTAAGTAAAACTAAGAAATGTGTCCAATAAAGTATATACATAGCTACACAGTGTAATTCAACTCACTCTGTACCATAAAACCACTCTAGAATATAGAGGGAAAGGAGTTAATGCTTTTCAAAAAATGCTTTGCACTCTTATCTTCAAATCAGTGATATATCCTTGCTAAATGATCTCCCTGTAGAAGATACTGACTTTATTAGATCTCAAATGATATATTAATGAAAGCCAGTCTTGTCTGGAGAGGATATTATCAAGATATTTATTCGGCAAGAGGATGATATCACAGATGATAGAAAGGACAGTGGAGGAACAGACAAGGGTACTGAACAGATATGAGACAGAAAAGGATATACGAGTGGCCACTTGGCACATGAAGAAGCTGTTCATCAGGGACATGCAACTTAATAAACAATGCCATGCCACTATGCACCCATAAGAATAGCAAAATTTTAAAGGACTGACCATAACAAGTGTTGGTGAGAATATGGAGCAATTAGTACTCTCATATATGGTGGTGAGAATATTAAATTGTACACTTTGGACAAAAGTTCTGAGAGTTTCTTATAAAACTGAATATACATTTTATGATTCTTCACACCAAGATAATTACCCAAGATAAATAAAAATGTATGTTTACAAAATGCCTTAATAAAAACTACTTATAGCAGCTTCATTTATAATTAGCCAAAACCTGGACAGAATCAGAATCAATAGAGTGTTTTAGTAAACTGGTTCACGTGATTGTGGGGCTAGCAAGGCCAAAGTCCGTAGGGCAGGCCAGCAGGCTGGAAACCCAGGTACAAGTTGATGCTGCAGTCATAATGCTGAATTTCTTCTTCAGCAAAGCTCAGTTTTTACTCCTCAGGACTTCAACTGATTGGATGAGGCCCAAAGGCAATAGTCAGAATAATATGTTTTACTTAGAGTCAATTGATTGTAGATGATAAATACATACACAAAATACCTTCACGGCAACATCCACATTGGTGTTTGAGTAAATAACTGGGTACTATGGCCTGGCCAAGTTGACACATACAACTAACTATACAGAGGTCTTGCATAAGATACTATACTGTCTGATTTTATTTATTTAATTTCTAGGAAAAGGAAAACTAACCTAGAGAAGCATCAAATTAGAAGAAAGTTTGCCTCTTGGGGTTGAGGGAGGAGTGATGAGAAAAGAACATGAGAAAACTTTCTATGGTGATGGTAAGTTTCTATGTATTGAGAGGAGTTTGAGTGACACAAGTATGTGTATGTATGAAAAGTCAGTGAATGTACACTTGAGATTTGTTCATTTTATTTTGTAAATTTTATAACAAAATAAAAAATCTGTAAACAACATTCAAATCTATTTAATAATACATGTGATGATGTATTTAGGGAGAAAAGTACTGATATAAAATGAGACTGATGGATGGATGCAGCATTGAAGACATAGATAAGTAATAAGGTGAGTATAGTAGAATGTTTATGGCAAGAGTATAGGTCAGGAGTTCATAGAGGTTCACTGTAAAATGCTTTTAGTTTTGCTGTATGTCTAAAATTATCACAACAAAATGTTGGGAAAACAAACCAATCTCTCAAAATAAGTTATACATATATTTTCTTCAACCAACTGGAAAGCAGCATTTTATCAGTGGTGAAAACCATCTAATTTGGGATTAAGTGACCAGGTTGCAAATCCCAGCTCTGCAATTGTGCTGGTTATACAGCCTCTACTATGCTATTTAATATCTCTAAGACCTAGTTTAATCATTCGTAAAATGTGAATAGCAAATGGGATTTGCGCATGTGGGTGCATATGTGTGACCAAAGTATTTAGTGTGGTATATATTAGGTGATCAATGTGCTTTGTGGCACGATTATCATTATATTGCCTGAAATGACTTTTCTCCACACTTTTCCAGTGACCAAAATGGCCGAGTGGTCTCTTCTGCTTGACTAACTTTTAGTCAGTTTCCTTCCTGACTTTAGGTCCCTGACTTCTATTTTATTAGAGGGTTTGCTTTAGAAAGCTTATAAGTGTAAATCCTTCCTCTGCCTTTTAGATATGTAAATCTTCTCCCAGTCTCTTGCCAGTTTTATGACCCAGGAATGTCTTTCTTTAGGATCTGAGAGCCATGTATTTGAAACACAGTCATCAAGGAAAATAGAGCCCCTATCTCCCCTATCTCATAGTCTCTCTTGGGAGAGCAGGAGCCTAACTTTGGTGGGCAGTTTGTTCCATGCAGTGCAACAACGTCCTATCACATAGATATGAGAAGTTTGTTTTCTCTTTTGGACAAAGCCAACTGGCAAACATCGGTGGCCTATGACTTATCTCTAATGTCCCACAGTACTTTTCCACTAGCTCATCCCAGCACTTAAAACCCCTCTCTCCTTTTGTTTCAGTGGAGTTGAGTTCAGACTGAGTTCTTTCCTCTTTTGCCTATTTAAATAGCCTGAATCAAGTCATCTTTGCCTGTTTAACTTTGTCCCATGCAATTTTTTCTTTGACATAGGGTAATTGTTACTTATCCTTTTAAGGGTCAGCTTATATGTCACCATTTTAAGGAAGCTTTAGCATCCTCCACATTACCTTCCTCACAAAGATTTGATTGCCTTCTTCACTCTCACAATACTTGGTAGTTGCTTCAAATAAGATATATTTGTTTTTGTTTATCTGCTTCATCTCCCACACTGGGAATTCCTTGATATGCGAGTACTTCTTGCATCTCTGTATCTCAGCTTCCAGAACAACCATTATTCCATAATAAACATCAATTAATGGTGGCTGAATGAATAAATAATCAAATGAACAAAGATATCAGGTCCAGTTCTTGCCATAACACGACGCTGAGCAAAGGATGACCAGAAGGCTAGCAACTGCTTATTTAATGTCTGATGGAGCTGAGGCAATCACAAAGAACACATTATCTGATAAATGTAAAACAAACATCTGTACTGAGCAAGTGGGAAAAGAATATCCATCCTTCTCTTGGAATGCATCTCATTTTATGCCGTCTACTAGTTTCTAGCATTTTTGGATTTTAAACATCTCCCTACCACTAAGCTACACTTTTGGTTTAACAAACTTATACACATATGTGTTAAAGCATTTTTATTTTCTTTTAGATAAGGAATAACATTACATCGTAGCTCAATTGCTTAAGCTATAAGCGTGCTAAACTGAATGTTAGAGCATTGTGAGTTACATGTTTGCCTTGACAGTGTTTTTCTAAAAAAGAATACAATAACCTCAGTCTTCTATGCCTCAAAGTTTGTGCATACCAGGAAAAGACAGATTTCAAAGCTAATAGAACACATAGTTTCACCACATACACAAGTAACACAGGCTACATTTATTGGGTGCTAGGTATAGGAAAGTATTGAGCTAAGCACTTTATAAGCATTATTTTATTTAAACACCAATTCTGTGATTCAGATATTATATTATTTTTACTGACCAAGCTCATCTTGAAATCTTCCTTTGCTCACTTTGTCCTATCTATGTGACCTTCTTTCTATTCTTGAATTTCCCACCTCTGAGCTTTTGTATTAGCTGTTTTCTCCATCAGAACTCTTTTTTTTCCTGCAAGTCTTCCTTTGGCTGGTTCCCTCCATCCTTCATGTCTCAGCTTTAATCTCATCTTCTTACAGAGGCTTTTCCTGACCACCCAAGCCAGAGTCGCTGCCTACTCTCCCCAAGCCAATTGATAGCCCTTCCCCTTGAATTATCTTTATTATATCAGTGGTTCTCAAAGTGTGCTCTACAGCCCTGTGAGAATCTCAGGCCCTTTTGGGGCATATGTGAGGACAACCGTATTCTCATAATAATACTGAGATCTTATCTGCCTTTTTTGCTATATCTACATTTGTACTAATTGTGTAAAAGCAATAAGAAAATAAGTAAATAAGAACCTTGGTGCCTTGGTACAAATCAAGGCATTGGCCTCAAGCTGTGCTAGTGGTCATTGTGTGTTTCACCACCATGCAATTCTACATACAAGACAAGCAATCCCATTACTGGGTATATACACAAAGGATTATAAATCATTCTACTATAAAGACACATGCACACATGTGTTTATTGCAGCGCTATTCACAATAGCAAAGACTTGAAACCAACCCAAATGCCCATCAATAATAGACTGGATAAAGAAAATGTGACATATATACACCATAGAATACTATGCAGCCGTAAAATGGTTGAGTTCATGTCCTTTGCAGGGACATGGATGAGGCTGGAAACCATCATTCTCAGCAAACTAACACAGAAACAGTAAACCAAACACCACATGTTCTCGCTCGTAAGTGGGAGTTGAACAATGAGAACATATGGACACAGGGAGGGGAACATCACACACCAGGGCCTATTGGGGAGTGGGGGGCTAGAGGAGGGATAGCATTTGGAGAAATACCTAATGTAGATGATGGGTTGATGGGTGCAGCAAACCACCATGACACATGCATATCTATGTAACAAACCTGCACATTCTGCACGTGTATCCCAGAACTTAAAGTATAATAATAACAAAAAAGAATGAAAAACAAAAAGCGTCACTTAAGAATTTCCTTGACATAATAGTAAAATCTATTACTTTTATTGAACCTCCACCCTTAAATACACATCTTTTCAATACTCTATGTGATGAAATGGGAAGTACACATAAAGTGATTTTGCTGCACAACAAAGACAATGATTATCTCAAAGTAAAGCACTTGCATGATTGAGTTGAGAACTGAAAACTGAATTAACCATTTTTCATGAAGCAGCATTTTATTCAAAAGAACAACTGAAAAACTTGAGTACTTGGCAGACATTTTCTAAAAAATAAACAAAGTAAGTCTGTCGTTTCAAGAAAAACAAGTGACAGTATTTGTTGCCAGTGATAAAATTTGAGTTTTCCAACAAAAATTAGAATTTTGGAAAATTTGTATATGCCATCATGAGCTTGAAAGCTTCCCAATGCTTAAGACTTATCTGACGATAACACTGGTCATATTAACAAATGTTTTCTGATATTTTAAAATGAAATATGTCAAAATTTGGAAGATGTGCATAATTCAGTAAACTAATACTTTCCACATGGCCAATACTTGATGGTACAAAATCATAAATGCATAAAAGATTTATTCAGAGTGCAAGGCCGACTGATGGCTTTTAATGTAACAAAGTATGAAAAGTTCATTGATATGATTTTAGACTTTACATTGTAATTAACATTAAGGAAACAACCACTTGTCAAGTTGTGATGTAGTATTGGGAACCAGCCACAATTACCTGAAAATGCTATTATAGTAGTCTTCCCTTTTCCAACTACTTATCTGTGTGAGGCTGGATATTCTTTTTTTAATATTTATTTTTTAGACCCAGGGTCTTGCTCTGTTGCCCAAGCTGGAGTGCAGTGGTGCAATTATGACTCAGTGGTGATTCAAGCTCCTGGGCTCAAGCCATCCTCCCATCTCAACCCCCCGAGTAACTGGACTACAGTCACGTGCCACGATGCTGTTTTTTGTTTTTTGTTTTTTTTAATTTTTATATCGACAGAGTTTCACTATGTTGATCAGGCTGATCTCAAACTCCTAGATTCAGGTGATCTTCCTGCCTTGGCCTCCCAAAGTGCTAGAATTACAGGCATGAGCCACCATGCTATATTCTGTTATGCATATATTAAAGAGACTTGCAAAAATGTGGAAAATGACACTCTTCCCACTAATTTGTTTTTAATTTGTAAACTATAGTCATTTTCAATGAAAAATGTTTTTATGTTAACACGTAATGGGATAATTCTTGTTATTTTTAGATAAATTAATAATTTAAAAATTTTATTTTAGTCTTTAATATGATAAATATCAATAGATAGAACCTATACAAACAAAATTTCCTTTGGATATTTTGTAATTTAAGATTTTTCAAAGTTCCAAGACAAAAAAATTAAGGATCAGTCATTTATAGCAGATATCACCAGCTTACATTCTATTCTATATTTTTAGTTTTTGTTTATTGTCCATCTCCATCTATCAGATTATTAGCCATGAGAAGAGGGCTATATCTGTCTTGTTTGTTAATATCTTCTGTGCCTAAAAGAGTGACTGGCATATACTAGGTGCTTCATAAAAACATTTGTTGACATGAATGAATCTTAATTTTAAGGATGAAGAAATGACATCTGAAACAGGTTTTCAGTTATGTACCTAAGGTCACGTCACTAGTAAGTGGCTGAGGAAGCATTCAAATACAGCTTTGTCTAATTTCAAAGCTCATGCACTTAATTAAGTTATTCAATGAAATTGCCTCTGCAGTGAGGATTTGGAGGTGGTCTTATCACAGCAATATTTAGCCTTAATGTCAAAAGACTTGTAGTCTTTACAAACTTCTACAGTATTTTGTCTTAGACATGAAATTATTATAAAACTACAAAGAACTTTAGAGGGTATTTATTTCAACTTCTCATAGAGTTGGGTCATACAGTTACTTATTTATACAACTAAGGGACTGAGCCCCAGAGCTTCCATCCATACCCATGAGGGCAATATGTTGTGGAAACAAAGTCATAAGAATCACATGAAGTTACTTTCATTTCTTCTGCCTCATCCCAGATTTCTTTTCTAAAATCCCAGATGATAAGGAAAGGCATGGAAGAAATGGAGCCTGGCATGCTAAATTGAGGGCTCTGACTTTCTGACCCCAGCAAATCTATTTTTCCATTGTTGACAATTAGGCCACACATCCTTTAGAGGTGTGCCTTGATCAATGACACCCAGCTACACAAAGCAGGCCCTGCCCTCTGAGCGACCACTTCATCTAAAATGGATACACATTCTAGCTTTTCCTGCACTAGGCCAAGGTGCAGTGTATAGGTCTTTAGAGACCAAGGTCCTTTGGTAAGTAAGGCCCTTGCCAAGTCTCTCTTGTAATTGAATTGCTTTTCCTTTACATTTGATACTTAAACCAACAAATAAAAATGTTTTATTTCCAAATCATTTCAAATGTTGTAAGGCAGCAACCAGAGCAAATGTGACTCAAATCATCACTAAAGAATATGTTCATGGGAATGTGCACATAAAACATAGCTGAGTAGTTGTAGAATATAATAAAAAAGGGCACTGTGCCTCCCATACTTTGCTGTCACAGTGCTCAGGGCAATACCTATTTCACACCAATTCCAATGCCCAGGGAAACACCTGTGATCAGTGCTGGCTTTAAGCACTGAGTGGCTACTTAGGGTGGTAAGCTCCCCAGCTTCTAGCATAGAGCAGATGATCAATACATAATCATTGAATGACTAATTTTCCACAATGTCAGTACATATTTCAAGCATTCACCATGAGTACGGCCCCTCTAATCTGGAAACAATATGCTTGTGCTGAAGAACCAACAAATCCTGCAGTCTGTAGCACAGAAGGTTAAATTCATAAATCCTGGAGGTTTATGTACTTCTGTTTGTAAAGATGATAATATTTTACCTGTAGAGAGATGTTATATCCAGATCACTGCCGTCAGATGAAAATATCGGCTTAGCCTACAGCCCTACTACAAAATATAAAATCATAATGTCTAGAGAAAACAAACACGTTGTCATTTGGAGGGAGGGGTGTGGTTAGGAAAGCAATAAATAAGCCAGATAATTAAGTCAAATTGACTTAATAGAAGGTTTAAAGTATCCTAATTGCTACTGTCTGAATGTGTTTCCCCCAAATTCATGTGTTCAAACCTAATCACCAATGTGATAGTATTAGGAGGTAGGACCTTGGGAGGTGATTAGGTCATGAGAGACAAACCTTCATGACGGGATTAATGCCCTTATAAAAGAGGCCTCAGATGAAGGCTGGGGTAAAATCGCAGCATACAGCAGATGCTACAAGATCATACCACTGCACTCCAGAGCAAGACTGTCTCAAAAAAAAAAAAAAAAAGAGGCCTCTGAAAGCTGTCTTGCACCTTCCACCATGTGAAGGACACAGCAAACAGTTGCCATCTATGAGCCAGAAAAGGGGCCCTCACCAGACACTGCATCTGCTGGTGCTTTGATCCTGGACTTGCCAGCCTCCAAAACCGTGAGAAATGGATGTTTGCTTATAAGCCATCCCATTTACGGTATTTTCTTATAACAGTCTGAATGGACTAAGCACAAACTATTGCATTTTGTAGTTATTTTTCCCCACCCTTGCTATTACTCTTTTATTTCTGTATTTCAATATATGTATTATCCAGACATTAGCACAAACTTAAGTGCTTAATAATTTTTGTTGAATTAACTTAATACACTGGTTCTCCCATTATGGTTTGAGGATCCCTGGAGGCAATGGTGTGCTGGAGCAGCTTCTATCATCTCTTAAGGACCCACTGTCAAATTTTATTTTTTACTATTATTTATTTTATTTTAGTTTAGTTTTCTGAGACAGAGTCTTGCTCTGTCACCTAAGCTGGAGTGCAGTGGTGCGATGTAGGCTCACTGCAAATTCCGCCTCCCTGGTTCACACCATTCTCCTGCCTGAGCCTCCCAAGTAGCTAGGACTACAGGTGCCCTCCACCACGCCTGGCTTTTTTTTTTTTTTTTTTGTATTTTTAGTAGAGACAGGGTTTCACTGTGTTAGCCAGGATGGTCTTGATCTCCTGACCTCATGATCTGATTGCCTTGACCTCCCAAAGTGTATATTTTATTTTATTTTAAGTTCCAAGATATATATGCAGGATGTGCATGTCTGTTACATAAGTAAACATGTGCCATGCTGGTTTGCTGCACCTATCAACCCATCACCTCGCTATTAAGCCCCACATGCATTAGTTATTTATCGTGATGCTCTCCCTCCCCCAAACCCCAACAGACACCAGAGTGTGTTGTTCCCCTTCCTGTGTCCATGTGTTCTCATTGTTCAGCTCCCACTTATGAGTGAGAACATGTGGTGCTTGGTTTTCTGTTCCTGTGTTAGTTTGCTGAAGATAATGGCTTCCAGCTCAATCCATGTCCCAGCAAAGGACATGATCTTGTTGCTACTTATGGCTGCATAGTATTCCATCATACACATGTACCACATCTTCTTTATCCAGTCTATCACTGATGGACATTTAGGTTGATTCCATGTCTTTGCTATTGTGAATAGTGCTACAATGAACATACACATGCATGTATCTTTATAATAGAATAATTTATATTCTAATATCCCGAATCTACAAGGAACTTTAACAAATTTACAAGAAAAAAAAATACCCTATCAAAAAGTGGGCAAAGGACATGAACAGACACTTCTCAAAAGAAGACATTTATATGGCCAACAAACATGAAAAAATACTCAACCTCACTGATCAATAAGGAAATGCAAATCAAAACCACAATGAGATACCATCTCACACAAGTCAAAATGGCATTTAATTAAACAATCAAGAAACAACAGATGCTGATGTGGCTGTGAAGAAAGAGGAACACATTTACACTGTTGGTGGGAATGCAAATTAGTTCAACCATCGTGGAAGACAGTGTGGCAATTCCTGAAGGATCTAGAACGAGAAATACCATTTGACTCAGCAGTCCCCACTGTCAAATTTTAAAGAATTTTGTGAGTCAGTCCTTAAACATAATCATTATTAAAAAGTATATTATAAAAACATTCAATTAAACAAATTATATTAACATAAAGATAATAAATATTCACAACCCATCATTTCCTAATCTTTTTACTACAATCTTGTTAGGCTCTTGCAGTTATTTCTAGCTATTGTATTTGTATGGTAGAAACACTATATAATAATGTGCTACTGCCTGTCTTTTCCCAACTTTGCATTATCAGTCATGTTGGGAGTATTTACACCAGAGAAATTGGCAGTGCTACAAAGTGGCCTTTCTCTCCTTCAATAATGAACTAGTTTTTAAAACACTGTCCACAAGTGGAGCAGCACATCACTTACTGAGAGTTCTCAAGAATCTTTCTGGTACTAGGTCCTCTCTTTTTGTATGAGTGGCTAGATTTCTTCATGCATGTTAATCAAAGTAACACACTAAAACAGATTGAATGCAGAAGCAGAGATGAGACTCCGACTATAAGTTCCACATTAGTTTTCAAAAAATGGAAAACTCTTCTCATTAATTTTCCTCATAAAAATGAGTTATTTGGGTTATCATATAATGTTTTACTGCTATTTTAAAATGAATTAGTATTTTTATTCCTAATTTTGCATTTTAGTATGATAAATAGTGATAGATACAACTCACAAAAACGAAAGTCCTTGGGGTCCTTAATAATTTAGAGTGTGAAGGAGACTGAGATCAAAAGTTTTCATTTTTCAATGCAGTTAATTCCACACTTCACTTTTTTTGACTTAGCGTAGTTAAACCAGAAAAGCAGGTCTGTATTCTTAGGGCTTTGTGACCTTGGTAAGTTAATTCTTTACCTCTTCAAATCTTCATTTCTCCAACTGTGAAAAGGCAATGTTGGAAAAGATTTTGTCTCAATGAATAACTTTTTTTTAGCTTTTAGCTGCTGTAACTACAAGAATTATAAACGAGCTTTGCTCCTAGCTTGAGGGCAGTACAATTATTTCTGCTTTGTCATCCTTTTTATACCTCCAAACCCCATCATCACTGTCTTTAACAACCTGTTCTGCCTAAACTCCTCCCCCCCCCAAAGATTTTTCATTGGATTACATCACTGTGCAGTAATTACAGAATTTACTGTTTCCAGTTGTCAAAAAAAAAAAAAAAAAAAAACAGTTCTGCACTAAACTGCATGCATGCAGCACATACAAAACACAGTGCCGACCAAGAAAATGCCAGTTTAGTGCCATCCATCAGGTGGAAAAATCAAATGCCTAAAGCAGGCACTGCGACCGAATTTAATAAAGCATACTATTACGCAGGCCCTGCCTTGCATCTCCTCACTACAGCGGAGTGAAATAGAAAGACATGTGCTGCCTGTGCAGTTTCTCTTTTCTGTGAAAACACCACGGATTGCTATGTGCTTGGCGTCCTTAACGAATGTGTGAATATGTGTCTTAATTTCAGGTTAGTGCGCGTCTGCTTTGCCTCCGAAATCACTGCGGCAGAATACAAACAATGTATAAAATAAAAAGCCTTTGCCAAGTGCGCCAAGACTACAACCTTCACTTACGAATCACCTCTGCGTCTCCTTTCCCTTTACGCACCCGCAGTACGATCAACATGTGAAATCGCACCCCAGTCTGCCGGGAATTTGATTTCCACTTCCTCTCCCAACATCAAACCACCACGAAAACCAACCCTTCCGGGCGCGAAGCTGCACGTAAGGTGGGGAAGGCCAAGAAGACTGCGTGGCGAGCGCGCCCTGTGGGGCGCGCCTGCCTCCCGCCGCAGACCCGCGAGTGAACTGCGCTCCACGGCGGCCTGTGCGTGGAAGAAGCCGAGGAGTAAGAGATGCGATAAAATGGCTGCCAGGAGGGGGTTGCTCTGTGCTAAGGACAGCACGCCCTCCCCAAGGGATCCAGTGTGCTCCCAGCCCGCCTCCAGGCAGCGGCCGAGACGCCTCACGTTTGGGGCGCATCCCAAGGCCAAGGCGAGGCGACTTTCGCAGCTTCATTTAGCTCTGCAGAAGGTCACCTCCGCCCCCACCCCCATGCGGCACGTGCGGCAAGGCATCGCCATGGCAACCTTGCTTTCCGCCCCTCTCGTTATTGAACAGCTGAGACACCCAGCGTCCCTCAACTTGTTACTGCACAAGTTAATGCGGTCCTCTGAGGGCTTGGTTTCCTAACTATTGTTCTTTGGGCAACTGACTGCTTCCTGAAACAAACAAACCAAACAAAACAAAACCCTACGCGTGTGTCTCAGACTTTCTCCTCACCACTCCTGGCCACAAATGTGAGCGAATCCGGTCATTCTCTTCCTAGGAAGCGCAACAGAATAAGCTGGAAGGAAGCAAGGATTCAAGTCCAACCGTGATTTATTGACACTAATGTTGTCACCATTTTGACGTTTGCAGCCTTCAGTTTCACTAGATATAAACCATTAATAGTTATATGACTACCTCTCTCCTATATGGTTGGTGAGTGAGTAAATTGATGCAATCTTCCTGTAGGCAACTTTTTCAAGAAATAAAGAGGCTTGAACAAAATATAGCTACAAAGATACTCATAGCAGCAAATGTTTATAATAGTTGTTTTTAAATCAAGCTAAATGTAAGAAAACAGTTGGTTAAAGTAATGAATACAATGAGATAACCACTGGGTGATGCGATTACAGGTGACTTTTTCTTATTCTTTCTTTGACAGTGGTAAGAATTATTTTATATAAGAACAAAAACATATTTTGTTTTATTGTTTCAACGGGTCTGATGTGGTTTATAAACATATAAACGGATCATTACTTATAGATTATACATAAAAATGTTTTCGTCAAAGGAAAGTATGAAGATTAAAATGGAAGAGCTCTGCATCACTTGGATCATTTGTTATTGTTTTTGTTTTTTTTCCCCTCAGATATCAAAGTATTTGCATTTGGTTTGGGAAAAATTATTTTTAATTATTTATGTTCTACCAAAGAAAACAAAATGATTTTCCATTGAACACATAATAGTATTAAGAAATACTCAAAATCATCTTATTGTCATAAACCTTCATTAAGGATAAAGGCTTTCATTTTGTTCTTGTTCTCTGGCTATAGAATTTCAGTTCAAAGAGCAGTTGTTGTTTTAAAATGGAAATTCATGAGTAGCTGAGAAGCCTGGCTGCAGAGCCAGATTGTGCTCAAAGTGGAATCCTTCAAAACCGCCTTATCTGAGGTCCCTGCACCCGGGCCCTGAAACAGCAGGGAGTAGCTTGTCATCTCATTTACACAGAACTGTGTGATCCTTCAGGGAAACCACTTTCTTCCCACTGTAAAAGTGAACCTGGCTGTTGTCGAGTAGCCTGTAAGAAGCCCTGCAGTATCACACTAAAGACACCTCATCTCTGAGGAGTGCTCAGGGAGAGCCCAGGCCTGACCAACAGTTGCAATTAAATCAGGACCTTTTAAGGCTTGGAAAATGCTCACTGTGAATTATTCTAAAAGAAAAAAAAAATCATAGACCTGGGCAAAAATTTAGCTACGCGAATTTAGTTTTTATACTATTTTATAATAGTAAAATTTTAGAATCCACATAAATGTCAAAGAATTAAAAATAAATCTGTGTTACAGCCGGATGATAAAACTATATGCAGCCATTAAAATTGAACATATAGGAGAATATGCAGTCATGTGGGAAAGTGTTCATTGTGCCATGTTAAGTGAAAAGAAAAGCATGTTAAAAATAGAATGTACATCATGACCCAATTTTTATAAAATATTTTGTAATGCAGGCAAGATTTAATGTGTTACATACATCACTCAAAATTTAAGCTCCAAAATTGTGGATTGCCAGTTGTATTTTTTCTTTTTATTTTTCCTTCTCTAATAAGTCCATTAATAATAAGGTATTAATGGCTAAGTGATTATTAATAGGGCATTAATGAGAGAGAGTGTATTTTATTAGTACCCAGGAAATGGTACTACACACTCTGATGACTTTTCAGGAATGCGTTTTGCAGACACTTCAGAACATTTCCAAAGCATACATTTTATAAGCTTAGTAATTAGAGGATGATAGATTGCCTGAGTCACATTACCCACTTCACATATCCATTCATCTGGACTAAAGCGTTTACACCTTGTGTTTCTTTCCAACCTAAGTTTTAGAGCAAATATAACACAATTTTCCTGAAGACATCTGTTTACAACATTGAAAAGATTAAATCAAGCTAAGGATTGTCCAGGTACCTAGTAAGCACATTCTATGTATTCTCAGAGTGCACATGTGCTCTGGATTCAGGTCTGATTTTCCATAAACCCCTCATGTATAATTGGAGAAGCAGTTGCCCACATGACTCTATAATGGAAAATCCACAAAGGCTGTCCCCTCAGGGTGGATAGCCAAGCTTTGCAGCCCAGCCCGGTAGGCCCTTTATTTCCTGGTTCCTGCTAACCTCTTCATGTCTCAACCCTGCCTTTCCCACCTCCTGTGCTCAGCCACAGTGAGACTATCACAGTGAACACAAATGGAATCTTTCTATGTGCTGGACATTTTTTATGGGATAGGTATTACTCTAATATCATTCCTCCCATTTTACATATGGAGATGCCGAGGCACGGACACATCAAACAATCTCATCATTCACAGTTCCTGTCATTTACAGTTAATAAGGATTAAGATGCAAACCCAGGAAGCCTGGCTCTTGTTCTTAACTGTTATATCTCCACCCAGGTAATATGTAGATTCCCAAATGAATTATTAGCTTCAATGACTTTCTGCTTCAACCTTTCTGTATAGGCTCCTTCTGTGTAGAAGTTCTTTCCATTTAGCCAAACTCTGATTCTTCTTTCAAAACACAGGTGTCATATATCTCCTCTGGAAAGTCTTCCCCAGTGCTCCCATATGTGCCTCCATTATGGTTCTTAGCACCTTGCTGTAAAGCATGATTTACCTCCTGCCTCCGCCATGTGTCTTCAAAGACAAGTTTCAAATTTCTATTAGTTTTTATAACTCCAGTGCCCAGCACAGTGTCTCTGACACATAGGAGGTACTTAATCGCTGATGCATGTATGAATGATTGTGAACAGCACCATAGAGTTCTACTTGCCCAAAACTATCATCTTCAACGTCACACCATAACAGCCACTGTAACACCATTGGAGTTGCTCTTATGCAAACAAACACTGGATAGGTACCCAGAAGAACAGTGCAGTGCCAGCTCCTGAGGAACAGCCTTTTTCTTGCTGGGCTCTAGTTAAATGTGGACATATTCTTTGGAAGGGGAGAGAGAGTGTTAAGAAGAACTATTAAGATATTATTAGGCATTATTTTTGACAATTTGTCAGGTCCCCAAAATGGTGGGACAGAAGATGAGTAAATCTGGTATCAGGCTTTGGGCTTGGCCAAGAAAACACACCTGTTAATGGGACACTGTACCTTGCAACCAACACAAAGAACCACAGATGTCTACCTAGGACAGTTGACACTTCCCCTGTCTCACAAATTTCACGAAGACAGTCTTGAAATTCATGGCATATTCATGTCAACGTTCTTAAATAGTTGATGATTATTTTTGCTCATTTTAGCCAGGGCACTAGTAGGACAGACTGAAGCAGCGGAAGACAACTGATATTTATGCATTAAAATCAATACTTAATGAATATTCAACATAAAAGCATGTTTCTGCTTGCATCATTCTTACTCTTTGCATCATTTTCCCGTTAATGTCTGTATCTTTTTTTGCGAAATAGTTTATTATTATTATTATTATTATTATTATTATCATTATTATTTAGTTCTGGGACACATGTGCAGAACGTGCAGGTTTGTTACATAGGTATACATGTGCCACGGTGGTTTGCTGCAGCCATCAAACTGTCATCTACATTAGATATTTCTCCTAATTCTATCCTTTCCCTAGCCCACCCCTTGAGAGGACCCGATGTGTGATGTTTCCCTCCCTGTGCCCATTTGTTCTTATTGTTCAACTCCCAGTTATGAGCAAGAACATGCAGTGTTTGGTTTTCTGTTTCTTTGTTAGTTTGATGAGAATGTTGGTTTCCAGCTTCATCCATGTTCCTGCAAAGGACATGAACTCATTCTTTTTTATGGCTACATAGTATTTCATGATGTAGATGTGCCACATTTTCTTTATCCAGTTTATCATTGATGGCCTTTTGGGTTGGTTCCAAGTCTTTGCCATTGTAAATAGTGCTACAATAAACATATATGTACATGTGTCTTTACAGTAGAATGATTTATAATCCTTTGGGTATATTCCCAGTAATGGGATTGCAGGGTCAATTTCCCCTATTTAATAAATGGTGTTGGGAAAACTGACTAGCCATATGCAGAAAACTGAAACTGGACCCCTTCCTTATGCCTTATACAAAAATTAACTCAAGATGGATTGAAGACTTAAATGTAAGACCTAAAACTATAAAAACCCTAGAAGAAAACCTAGGCAATACCATTCAGGATGTAGGCATGGGCAAAGACTTCATGACTAAAACATCAAAAGCAATTGCAACAAAAGCCAAAATTGACAAATGGGATCTAATTAAACTAAAGAGTTTCTGCACAGCAAATGAACTATCATCAGAGTGAACAGGAAACCTACAGAATGGGAGAAAATTTTTGCAATCTATCCATCTGACAAAGGGTTAATATCCAGAATCTACAAGGAACTTGAACAAATTTACAAGAGAAAAGCAACCCCATCAAAAGGTGGGCGAAGGATATGAACAGACACTTCTCAAAAGAAGATATTTATGTGGCCAACAAATGTATGAAAAAAAGCTCATCATCACTTGTCATCAGAGAAATGCAAAACAAAGCCACAATGAAATATCATCTCACGTCAGTTAGAATGGCGATCATTAAAAAGTCAGAAAACAACATGCTGGAGAGGCTGTGGAGAAATAGGAATGCTTTTACACTGCTGGTGGGAGTGTTAATTAGTTCAACCATCATGGAAGACAGTGCAGCAATTCCTCAAGGATTTAGAACCAGTAGTGCCTGTATTTTTATTAAAGTAAAGACATTATCTCAAATGTCTTTTGGAATAAACCAGGGAATAAATAATTATATAAAATGAAACTAAACATCCTGTTGTTTCACTTTGAGGAACTGGTTTAAACTTTGCTTTGAGCATTTAGGTTTATTTGTGATGGCATTTATAAGGGAATCTAGTATATGCTTCACAGATGTCAAAACAAATGCTTTGAAAGAAAGTGTCAAAATCCCAGGAGTCTCATGTCCACTGATTTGGAAGAAAACAAAATTATTTTCTTCCAAACATATTTTCTGCACTTTAATTTTAGAAATTGAAATATGGGATTTAAAGGTTCATTTGACCATTGTTGAAAATTTTATTTTGTGTTGTAGTGCTATTTGCACATTTAAAAAGTTCTTTTTTAAAGTTTTGCAAAGTTCTCATAGATATCTAGTGACTCCTTGTGGAGTTTCCCTGCACACATAATAATTCACTAAAAAGGTTAAGAAATCACAGAATCTAAGAGCTGAAGGGACTTTGGAAGTACTTAATACAAACTTCCACCCAGTTGGGTGTCTATTTTGCAATAACCATGAAAGATGGTCGAAAATATCTGATGACAAGAAGGAGTCTTTTGGATTGCTGCCTATTTTCTGCTCTTCTAATGGTGACAAAGAGTTACAAATCATTTTTCACAGTTTTCCTGGGATTTTGGCTCTGAGATAATCATTTCAACAAGGCTTAGAATGAAACTAAAAAGGAAGAAAATTTCACATTGGCCCAAATCTATGACTCCCATTGTGATTCTATGGAGAATTAGATCCTCATGGAAGAGTTGATTTCACTTAGAATCTAAGAAATTCACATTCCAAGTACAAAGAGGTGTGTCTAGCCCCCTGAACCCCCAAGAAACAATATCCCTTTTACTCTGAAATTTCACCATTACCTTATATTTTTGTTTTGCCTTTCATTAATATCCAATAATCTTGGTAATAGATATCTGCCATTTGGGTCTCTCAGTACCTAATCTCTTACCCTGATAGTACCCTAATGACCTTTTGTGGAACAACTTTCTCCCATGTTGTGTGTAGTCTACATGGCATAGTAAAACTGATTGCCCATTTTACACACCTGAAGCTTCAGTATAGTCAGGTGGTTATCAAAGCCAATGAGACAGCTTCTGCCAGGTCACTGCATCTTAGGCAAGAAATAAAAACCGTAAGAAGCCTTTTAAAACTGTCATTGTGCCAGTGTTGCCCAATCAGACTCTTCCAGCTTTGAGGCCATCTCTTCACTTTACAGAGGCACCTTGGATCTTGCTTGGTTTCAAGACTGGTCCTTTGGGCTTTCCATCCTTTCTTGACATTCCTGAATCCTTCTAAAATATTCCCCCTTTTAAAAAAGTTAACCACATTCTAAAATTGATCATGGTTATGTTTGCACAGCTCTGTGAAGGTACTAAAAAACCACAGAATTGCACACTTTAAATAGATGAATTATTTGGTACAGGAGTTATATCTCAATAAAATTCTCTCTCACACACACACAAAATCAGAGAGAGTTGGTTTCCATTGTTTAAAACACAGTAAGATCTAACTGATATTTGACTCCAGTCAAAATACAAATACTTGACTGTAAAGGATTTCATATCTCATGTCTTTTTAACAATGAGTTTACCAGGAAAAAGTATCAAGGCACTAGTTTTGATGTGTGTTGAACAAATTTAGCAAATACAGTGTCATTCCAAGAGATCAGGCAACAAAGAGGCACCTCATGGGAGGTGATTTTAGACATTTAGACTAGCATGTGGACATTGAATGGTGGGGATGTTGGAGAGAGTGGTGTGGAAATATGTTGTGGTAGTCCAAAACGAAAGGTACATTTTTTGGTCACTAGTTCCAAATCCAAATTAATCTTAAGTCATAAATCTAGTGCCAACTGTATTATGCTCCGACTGCAAATCATTTAGTATCTACTCTATTATTTCTATAAAAAGTGTAGGATTTGAAGATAAAGGATACAGATTGAAAATGCATAACTAATAATTAAAACACATTGCAAACTCTGAGGTAAAAGCTTTCTATGTTTTATTTTATTTACAACTCAGAAAACCTATGTATTTCTACTTAGAATATTTAGTGGTTTTCTCAAGTTTACAGAGCCAAGGTAAAGGAGATGAAATTTAAACTTGTATCCATCTGATTCCAAAGGTCATTTTTTCTCTTAATACCTCCCATTATGCTTGCTCTTTCAAGGTTCTAAAATAAAATTTTCATTCATAACTGAGGGCAAGAAGAACTAGATAATGACATATATAAATCCCTACTAATGAAATACAATTTTTCAATTAAACCAACAGGATGATAAATGTTTTTTACTTTTTGACGCATACATACCAAAAAATACACATTTTCTGGGAATATGAGAATAATTTAGTTTGTCCCTAGCTTACCTCAGCTTCATCTCTTTTTACCTGCACCCTATGTATTCCTTACACCATGAGGTATTTACATTGAGTTTGGATATATTTTTGTCTCTGCTCAAAATAACCCTCAGATGCCCCCAGTTGTGTTCAATCATTTCAAGAAAAATGTGTTCAGCTTAACCTTATTTTAACTAGACTCTTACAGTGGGTGACCCTAACACTGTCTAGTCTTTTACAGATTTTTAACATATTCTGTGCCCACCTCCAACATGGAACATTTTAGTCTGTATTGTATTGGTGGCTTGCCTTTGTCTGCCACTAAAAGACAAATTACTTAAGCCTACAAGCTGCATGTATTTGTCTTTAAACTTCAGCTTCTATCTGGTTGGTGCCTGGGACATATTAAGCATCTAATAAATGTCTGTTAATAAATTGAATAATTAATCATTCAGTGATTTGGAAAATGAAAACTTTTTTCCCCAAAGTCTAATAAACTCAGTTTGGTTTATAATAAGGTGTTTTGGTTAAACAAATAATCCATCTAAAATATTATCTATAACATAAATGTTATAATATCATAAAAAATAAAAATCTTACAAAACATAACTTCATTCCTCCTTAACAAAATAATTTTGGATGCTATGATAGTTGAAAACATCATAGGCCCTCACTGGTTGTCATCAGTAAGGATGTTTCAGCATCATTTAATAAAAAGGTCTTAGCAGGGTGTCAAATTCCAGGAAACTTATATAGTGGCATCATGTCAATTATTCCAAAAGCTGATTAAAAAATATTCCTAAACCTAGAAAAAATTTATTTTGGGAGAGCCTGTAGAGTTTCAGTAATTTTCCGAGTATCTTTATCTTCTGATACTGTCATCCTGTTAAACTGAACTTAAGTATGTCACCAATATTAAGGTTGTTCAAGGCAAAAGCTCATGCTTGGAGACTACGCCAAGGATCTCCTGTCTATGTGTTTCCAATTTACTTGCCCTGTCTTTATTTTCCAAGCCCCAACCTGGGGTTTGATATCCTGACTTAAAACGACATTTCCCCCCCCGCCCCATATTTTAACACCTTTCATTCTGTCCCTGGCACTTAAGACTTCAGTAATCAGGAAAGGTTTTGATTCTAGTTCCTCCTTGACTTTTGGCTTTCCATATTGCCTTTACTGGGAATTCTATTCCAGATTCCACTGGACTTTCCCTTTTCCTGGATCGTTGTTTAACTTGCTGCAGGGAGAGTGAGAGGATAGAGGAATTAGACAGGCAAAGCTTTGATAAGTGTTATTCCTCTTTGCCATCACAAATATGCAATAGAAATCCAGTGACTCTTAACCAATTTTGAATAACGAGCAATTAACAATGACCTTCGCATGGGGAAAAGCTGTGCTCTCAGCATTTACAGAATTCTAACCCTGACTTTGAATATTTGTATTTGTGCACAAGCATGACGGTTACCTTTAGTGTCTTAAGATCCTCTGTAAAATTTATTGTGAGAGTAAAGAGATTTCTTGAAGAAATAGTTATCTAGATTTTCATTTGTGAATAATTATAATCACGTTTAAAAGGTTTCTATAGGCTGATTTTTTTTTCCGTTTTATTTGGGGGAATACCAGAAAGTCTTGATGGAATTTTTAGTGCTTTTGTGTGCGTGTAATGCCATAAAATATTTATATATTGAATTATGTCATATGAACTAGACACATTCTAGCAGAAATTATGACTGTTATATGTCTGCCATAAAATCACAATCATGGGTGCCAGGGTGTTGAGGGTTTGGGGAGTCAAGCAGTCAAAGCAAGCATGAATTTCCATTTCTCAGTTTTCCCACATGCTTGTTCCTCAATCATTTCTTTCCTTTTTGTTTTTTAAGAGAGGCCATAGAAAGTATCAAATATCAAGAAATATATATGGAATAAATTTTAAGAGTGAGCCATTACTACTCTCAAAAATCATTCTCACTTTTGGAAGCAGAATGCTGCAGCATGGTTTAAAAAGATCACAATATCCACACAAGCATAGTTTCAGAATCATGGTGCTCACATCCCATGTTGAACCTCTAAAACAAATACTATCAGTTTTTCCTTAACATGAGCTCCAAGTTAAAATTAGATGGTTTTACTCAGGTAGTAATTGAGATGCTAATATTTCCAAAGACAATGAACATAGAATTCAGCACGATACATAACATATACATTTCTCATTCTTAATATTCTTTTAAATGTTTACATAGAGCATTCACGCTATACTCATTCATGGAATCGATGCCTAATTTGAAACATATTTTCTATTACAGCGATGATTGTATATGGAAAAGGAAATAACTCCCTTAGTCCCACTGTGTATATCAAAAGAGAAATCTGGAGCCATTACGTAGTTTATGCTTAAGATTTTGATTAAAAGATTCCATGAAAATCCCATGAGAGCTCAGTCCAAGGTAGACGATTTGAACTGAACATATTGGAAAAAGATTGGGTGCCCAAATACCAATTTTAAGTATCTTTTCTTACTGAACTGTATATTAAACAATCCACATGAATGTAAAAACCAGCCACTTCCTGAATAATGGCCACATCTGTTTTCAAGTCAAACTTAAATCCCCTATCTCTAAATTTGGTGAATGATTCAATTTTAGAGCTGGAGGGGAATTTAGTCCAATTCCCTCATATTACAGATGAGGAAATTGAGGCACAGGGAAATTCCTTTTTAAAAACCCATAATAATCCTTCCAATCTTATCCTGAGTCACTCCATGGGGAGGTCTTTTCTGCTTCCTGTCACCACCAAAAAATGAGTCTCCCCTAACATATACTCACAAATTCCTCCACATTTTTACTTCATAGTACTTAATGTAGCTTCTGATTATGCAAGCGAAAGTCATGATTTTTGGCTTAGCATCTGTTGCCACAAATAAATGCTCCATTAGCTCCATAAGCTGGGTTCTCACTGCCTAGCACATTCAGACACATAGAGGGTAACCAATAAACATTTAATGTTTGAGCAACATGCAATGACACAAACACATATTATTTCATTTATTAAATGAGCAGTTAGACCAGACTATCTTTAAAGAATATTCCAACTCAAAAGGAATGTATGAATGTTTGGTGAATCTGATGCTCTTTGCACTATGCCACAAATGTCAGAAAAGCCATTTTGTTGCTATCATAGTTTCTCCATTTTCTATTTGCATGACTTAATCAAGTCCCATTCAAATAGCGGAATGTACATTGGAAGGGAAGACCTAGCCCAAATATGTGTGGAGAGTTTGTCTTAGTCTCAGTCACTAGTGAGACTTCACACTCCAGAGAGCTTAGGTTAAGCCAGTGTCTTATCTGTGTAAATTACAAGTCAAATATACAAAGCACTCAGAGGGGTGCAAGAAGTCTTGTCTGATAGTGTTGAAGGAACAAATGTAATTGACATTTTGATAGGAATACATGTGTTCCCAGGAAGAACCATTTTGAAGCAAGCTACTGAATAGAGATTGAACTGAGATGCAAATAATCACCACTTTCATCTTTGACCTCTGGAGAAGCTTGATTTATTAAGATCGCAGGAAAACAGAATGATGTGACTCCTGGTGTTAGCATAGACATTGCAGTAGGATCATGGAAGGATCCTATGATGAACATGCAGTGAACATTGCAGTAGGATCAAGAAAGTGGGTTTGTTTTAATGCATTTTGCTCTATCCCTCTGCAGGCAAGCCTGTAGGTTGCCCATGCATAACAAAGAAATGTTTATTGAATATTAGAACATAGTTCTTTCTGTCACCTCCCACACTGTAAATTTCTGATGAAGGATGAACGCCTTTTGAATTAAGAGATAGGCAAGAGTGAGAGAAGGTAGAAATGGCACTGACTTCTTCGAACATGGAAAACAGCAAAAAAATAATAATAATAAAAATTAAAAATAAGGATATGTGACAAAATGTTGGCTTTATGTTATAGACAGTCTAGATTAGAATCAATATATTTGTTACGATCTTTAAGATAAATCCATCCTTCATTTTAGTAATCAAGGAATATTAATTAACAAGGTATAATGTTGAATATCTTATTTCTGCCCTGAGTAAGAAAAATAGTTATACAGCAATTATAGTATTAATCTCTCATTCTTTGGACATCAAACTTTACTTCATAACCCTATGTTAAGACCACAGCTTGTGGACCAGGACAAAAATACAAGAAACACACCAGACTCCACTTGTCCTTGGCTGATGTGCCATCAGACCCATCTCTTTAGACTTAACTATGCTAGCCATTGTGTGAGATCTGTGTATCAGTTGTTTACTGTGATTATATAATTACATTTTATTTACTACATAATTAACTCTGGCATATCTTAACACACTCATTTTCTTAAAAGCTTGTTTTCAAGAACCTTTCAATTACAGGTGAACTTTCTGGAAACTGGGGCCACAACAAGGCAAAGAAAAGTAGAACAATTAGTTAGGACTTTGCATAGTACTCAACTTTGCTTTGTTGAGCACTTAGTGTGGTGTCTAGTTTCATGTCAACTGACCAAAGCTCTGGTTCCCAGTTGTTTAGTCAAAAATTAGTCTGGATGTTGTTGTGAAGGTATTTTGTAGATGTAATTAAATATATACAATCAGTTGACTTTAAATAAATGAAAATTTCAATTATGTGAATAGGTCTTATCCACTCAGTTGAATGCCTTAAGAGCAAAAACTGAGGCTTACTGGGAAAAAAGAAATTCTACCCCAAGATTGTAATATGGAGGTCCTACCTGAGTTTCTGGCCTGCCAACCGATCTACAGATTTCACACTCAAGACTGCAACATCTCATATACCTGTTGATCATCTTTAAGTCTGCTTTGAAAAAAGAATGGGTTATTTATTTATTTATTTATCTATTTTTTGCTATTGTGTTGTATGAGTTCCTTAAATATTTTGGATATTAACCACTTACTTAGGTATATGATTTGTAAGTATTTTCCACACATCTATAGGCTATATTTTCATTTGGTTATTCCTTTTGCTGTACAGAATCTTTTTAACTTGATGAAGTTCCACTTTATTTTTGCTTTTGTTGGTGTGATATCAAAAATATCATTGCTGAGGTCAATGTGAAGGAATTTTTCCCCTATGTTTTCTTATAAGAGTTTTATAGTTGAAGGTCTTAATATTTATGTCTTCAATTCATTTTAAGTCAATTTTGTGTATGTTGTAAGAAAAAGATCCAATTTTCCTCTTTTGCCTGCAGATATCCAGTTCTCCCAACACCATTTATCGAAGAATCCTATCTTCATTGTATATGCTTGGTGTTTTGGCCTAAGATTAGTTAATTGTACCTACTTGGGTTTATTTCTGGGCTCTCTATTCTGTCACAATGGTCTACATGTCTGTTTTTATACCAGTACTATATTGTTTTGATTACTATAGCTTTATAACAAAATTTTAAATTAGCAAGTGTGATGCCTCCACCTTGTTCTTTTTTCTCAAGAATTGCTTTGGCTATTCAGAGTCTTTTTTGATTCCATGAGATGAAAAGGTACTCAGTATCACTAATCAGAGAAATGAAAATCAAAACTGTAGTAAGATACCACCTTACATTTTTTACGATGGCCCTTATCAAAAAAGAGAGAGAGAGATAACAAGTGTTGGCAAGGGAATGGAAGAAATGGAGCTCTTGTTCACTGTTGGTGGAACTCTAAGTTGATACATCCATTATGAAAAACACAATTGAGGTTCCTCAAAACATTAAAAATAGAGCAACCATATGACCCAGCAGTTCTTCTTCTGGGTATATACCATAAGAAAATGAAATAAACACTTCTTATAGATATCTGCATTTCTATGTTCATTGCAGCATTATTCACAATAGTCAAGACAAGGAAATATGTATCTATTGATGGGTGACTGGAAAAAGAAATTATGATATAGACAGATAAATGATTGATAGCTAGGTAGGTAGATAGATAGATAGATAGATAGATAGATAGATAGATAGATAACAAATATTATTCAGCCTTAAAAAGGGAGATCCTGCCATTTGCAAAAATGCTAGTGATCCTGGAGGAAGACATTATGCTAAGTGAAATAAGCCAGGCAAAGAAAAATATTGTATGAGTTCACATATGTGTGTAATCTTTAAATGTGCCAAATATCTAGAAACAGAGAGTAGAACTCTGGTTAACCAAGGGTTGGAGAGAGGAAATGGGGCAATGTAGGTCAAAAGGCATAGAGTTGCAGTTATGTAGGATAAATGAATCTAGAGGGCTACTGTACAGCATGATGTAGTTATTGTTGTACTGTGTATTGGAAATTTGCCAAGAGATTTGATTTCCGGTGCTCTTACTACACAAAAACACCCCTCTACACACATGAAATGTAGCTATGTAAGGAGATGGATATGTTAATTTACTTGACTGAACAATTTTTTATGTATGTGTTTATAAAAACATCATGTTTTATGCCTTAAATATATATAATAAAAATAAAGACTGCAGCATCAACTCTTGCCTGAGTTTCCTGTGGGCTGGCTTACCCTACAACATAAAAATTTTCCAGCCTGCGTAATCATCTAAGCCAGTTCTCTGAATTCTCTCTCTCTCTCTCTCTCTCTCTCTCTCTCTCTCTCTCTGTGTGTGTGTGTGTGTGTGTGTGTGTGTGTGTGTTCCAAATTTCTAGTTACTATCTTTCTGTAAGTAGAAGATCCAGATATATGAGGCTTGAAGCTAGTTAATTAGGAAGGCCCTTTTGAAGAAAAAGAAACACAACATTACAAATACAAAATTAGGTAATGACTTTGGAGAAAATCTGCACAAATGAAACATCAAACCTTAACCCTTATTGGCGTCATGGTAAGTACCTCTTTTTATAACAACCTTTGAGATTAAGTACTATTATTTTTGTTTTTCCCAACTTACATATAAGTGTGATGAGATTTAGAAGATTGACTTGCCTGTTTCATATTTTCAAATTCATCATGAGTCAATGTAAAATCCTAAGATAAATTATATGTCATGCTTGAGGCTTGCAGCTCTTTGTGATAAGTATGCTAGGCAACATTTCAAGCAATAAGTTTTTATATTTGTTTAAAAAGAGGCAATTCTGAGAGATCTGTGCCTTCCAATTTGATATGGCTTTTAAATTTCCAGTTCTAGAGCGTACCACCTCCACCCCTGACCAAGCAGAGAACATAATAAAACAACGTGTCATATAACTAAAGGTTTGAAAGCTTCATGGTGCTGATACATTAAGATTTATGGGCAGAAAACAGTTATGATGCATTTTAAAAAATGAAACCAAAATGAAGTGGTTTTAGTACTTTTAAGTATGGAAGCAGAATTTCTTTTCCCTTCTTTATTCCCAAGCAAATGCTATATATTAAATTCAAGAGATTTAGCTTTAAAACAAACACCCTTGGCTGGGCACGGTGGCTCACGCCTGTAATCCCAGCACTTTGGGAGGCTGAGGCGGGCGGCTCACAAGATCAGGAGCTTGAGATCGTCTTGGCTAACACAGTGAAACCCCGTCCTACTAAAAATACAAAAATTAGCTGGGTGTGGTGGCGGATGCCCGTAGTCCCAGCTACTCAGGAGGCTGAGGCAGGAGAATGGCGTGAACCCGGGAGGCGAAACTTGCAGTGAGCTGAGATTGCACCACTACACTCCATCCTGGGTGACAGAGTGAGACTCTGTCTCAAAAAAGAAAAAACAAACGAAAAACCCTTGTACCTACAAATATATATATATATATGGCGAGAGAGAGAGTCTCGCTTTGTCACCCAGGCTGGACTTCAGTGGCATGATACTGCAGCCTCAACATCCCAGGTTCAAGCAATGCATCCACTTCAGTGACCCCAAGTAGCTAGGACTACAGGTGTGCACCACCAATTTCAGCTATTTTTTTTTTTTTTTTGAATTTTTAGTAGAGGCAAGGTCTCACTATGTTGTCCAGGCTGATCTCGAACTCCTGCGCTCAAGTGATGCTCCTGCCTCTGCCTCCCAAAATGTTGGGATTACAGATGTGAGCCACCATGTCCAGCCCTACAATAAGCCCTAAACAAATCTTGATATTTTGCCATGCTTGTTTCAGAATTTTAAAATAAAATGTGAAACATAAAAATTAAGTCATCATTTTATCTCTTTCTCACATTTCTTTCCACTTCATTATTCTCTGAAAAAATGAGTGAACTAATGCACGAATAAATATACTTGCAGTAATACACAATCATATGTCTCCCCCTTTCCTTCTCAGCAAAGCTATAAGTGCTTCCATCCTCCACTCTACTGAAACACTAACAAACAAAAACATCCTGCAGATTTGATGATGAAACATGATGTGGGTATTCTGATTCATTCAAAATGTCAAAAAACATCATTTGGCAATATCATCAGTTATTGTGAAACCCTAATTGGAAAATCTTGAATCAACTCAGGCTTTGCCCATTCCTTAATCTATGATCAATTTACAGGCACTGTATGCATCTTTAAAAGATTGCTACCAGTTTACCCACATCCATTTTTAGAATCATAAAATCACTTCTCTTTCATTTCTAGTAAGATATATAGGGTTAGGTGAGGACTAGCACCACCAAAGATTATTAAAAATCAGCATCTATATATGAAAGTCACTTTTTAGCATTCAAAGCTGTGATATTTTGTACTCTGTTAGAAAGAGGAGTATAATATAGACATAGGAAACAGAATTACATCAAAGTTCTATGACCTGTAACATCTAAAGAATTCCTATCTTTGTGTTCAGCTTTGGCTTTTTTGTTCAAGATAGAACTGCTTGCAATCTCTGGCTGGCCTAAACACTGGAAGGAGAGAAGAATGAGCTATTCCCCCACCTCTACAAGGTACACACTTCTCCCTCTAAGTGAGGGGAAGTAGAATTCTGGTCTGTGGCTGAAGGGGACATTAATTAAACTAAATGTACATAATAACCAATAGCTCAAACTCTGAGCAGGCAATCCTGGTTTGGTATTATGGCTTCTCACCTAACTGCATGAAACTTGAGCAAATGACCCTTTCTCCAGAGTTTAGTTTCGTCATCTGTGACAAAGAGATAATAAGAGGAATGCCCTCCCTAGATTAACATTTATTAGATAATGAATCTAAAACTTTTACACGGTGCATGATATGTAGTAGATATGTACCAAAGATAAGAAATTTTAATTAATATTACCAAGAACCAGGAACTGGACTGCCTCTCCAGCTCTTTTACTCTTCTAGAAACTACCTCCTGCATCAAAGTCATTCCAGGAACCACCATGAGAGTACATTATGACCTCACTCTCTGGCCACAATTGATCTCATGGAGTAGGAATATGACCAGTTCTTTCCTGAGACTTTTGGAACTATAATTGAGAAAAGCAAACTTTCTTTGAGTAAGGTTTGGCCAAAGATGTGAACCTCAGAAGCCAACTTCTTGGGAGGCCATGTTCATCTACTATGAGTAGAAATTTGGTGTCTAGTGGGAGGAAACAGTAAATATGGAAATGATAAATAGATATGTTTCCATATCTATTTCCATCTACATGCAAATGGAAATAGATATGAGAAGCAGTAGTGTCCCAGTGGCATTTGAATCTCTGATTGCAGTTGGTCTTGAGACACGGTCATATCCCTCCCTTCCATAAAGTTTTCATGTTCTGTGGCATATCCCAATAACCTTGCAAATCATTGCCTTTTACACGTAAACTGGCTGATGCTGGATTTCTATCATTTGGTAACAATCAAGCTCTTTACATATATTATCTCATTTACTTTTCAGTAATGCTGAAAGATAAGTATTATTATCCATATTTTCCAGATAAATAAACTGAGTTTCAAAGAAGATAAGTGCTTGCCAAAGGTCAAACCACCAATATAGTAGAGCCACTATGGAATGTCATTCCTCTGACTCCAAGCTCTCCCTTCTGCCTGTCACGTTCTTGCCTTTTCTTTCTTTTCTCCTTTCTCCCTTCAACTACCAAACTTCTATAAGCCCTTCAGGTGTCAGCCTATCATCGCTCCTTTCAGAAGCTTTTCTTGACTCCAAGGACGAGGTAAATGTTTGTGTTCTATGCTCCACAGTTTTTATGTTTCTCCTTATTAAAACATTTATCACTTTGTATCCTAAATGTCTCTTTTCCATAGGCTCCACTATATTGTAAACCATCTATAGGTAAGAGGCATCTCTTTTCTCCTTGTATCTCATACCTTGTGCAGCCCCTGACAAATGCAGGCCCTTTGTCAGAGGGGAGAGTTCGCCATGTCTCCAAAATCACACAGCTGTGGGAGTCACACACATTCTCATGCAACAGATTAGTCTAGCACATAGAGCCTTCTTTTTCTGGGCTTGATGCTCCTCTCCCATAAAATAACATAATTCAAGTCATCCCTTTTCTTAGCAACCTCCACTTTCCCTCTCAATTCCCTGCAGCTTGGCAGTTCTGCTCTAATTGGGAGGTGAGAGTGAAAATAACACATAAACCAAAGACAATTTAAACACTCCGAGCCGTCTCATGGCAGCTCAACAGCATGGAAAAATGCGTCTTGGGCTAATAATATATTCATAAAGTATTTTTCTTTCAATTTGGTCATTCTGATCTTGTACCCTCCAGGAATAGAAGCCATTGT
Source organism: Rhinopithecus roxellana (assembly GCF_007565055.1). NCBI lineage: Eukaryota > Metazoa > Chordata > Mammalia > Primates > Cercopithecidae > Rhinopithecus > Rhinopithecus roxellana. Next base: position 22,572,954 of record NC_044563.1, on the reverse strand, counting down.
ATTTTTCAGTATTACCTCAGAACATAGCAAATTGTCTGGCTTTTGTACTTTTTTCTTGACACCTAGGGTAATACATGCAAAAACACAGTATACAAAAGAGCATAAATATTTTCAACAAAATAATCAAGATATAAAATAACAAAAATATCATTAAAAATTCCTCAAAATTAAATGAATCATAAGATAGAAAATTTAAAGGATAATATTTAAGAAGACAGTTTTTTAACTAATTAAATTTTTAAATTGATAAATTAAAAGTGTATATATTTATCAGGTGCAACATGATGTTTTGAAATATGCATACATTTTGGAATGGCTCAGTTGAGCTGATATATTCATTGCTTCACATACTTATTTTTTTGTGGTGAGAACACTTAAAATCTACTCTCCTAGTGATTTTCAAAATAACAGCTTGTGATTAGCCATAATCATTATATTGTGCAGTAGATCTCTTCAACTTATTCCCCCTGTCTAACTGAAATTTTGTATCTTTTCTCCCCAGCCCTCACCACCCTTTAGATTCTGGTAACTACATCATTCTACTCTCTGCTTCTATGAGTTCAGCTGTTTAGATTCCACATACAAGTGAAATCATGAGGTGTTTGTCTTTCTGTGTCTAGGTTATTTCACTTAAGATAATGTCTTCCAAATTCGTCGATGTTGTTGCAAATGACAAGACTGCCTTCTTTTTGAAGACTGAACAGTATTCCATTGTGTGTATATACCACATTTTCTTTACCCCTTCTTCTATTGATGGACACTTAGATTGATTACGTCTTGGATGTTGTGAATAATACTACAATGAACATAGGAATGCAAATATCTCCTTGAAATACTGATTTCAGTTCCATTTGATATATATACCTAGTAGTGGGCTTACTGAATCATCTGGTAGTTCTATTTTTAATTATTTTTTTTAGGAATATTCATACTCTTTTCCATTATGGCCATACTAGTTTACATTCCCACCAACCATGTGCAAGGGATCCCTTTTCTCCGGATCCTTTCCAACACCAGGTATTTATTATCTTTTTTAAAAATAGTCATCCTAAAAAGTGTGAGGTGATAAATCATTGTGGTTTTAATTTGCATATTCTCCATAATTAGGGATATTGAACATTTTTTCATATAACTGTTGCCCATTTGTATGCCTTATTTTGACACATGTATTCAGGTTATTTGGGCATTTTTAATTTTTTTCTTGCTATTCTGTTGTTTTAGACCTTATAAATTCCTTATAAATTTTGGATAGTAACTCCTTGTAAGACTAATGATTTGCTGATTATTTTTCTCATTCTGTAGGTTGTCTCTTCACTCTGTTGATTGTACCCTTTGCTGTGCAGAAGCTTTTCAGTATGATGTAATCTCATTTGTCTATTTTTGCTTTTGTTGCATACACTTTTGGGGCTATATCCAAAAAATTACTGCCCGGGTTAATGGCATTGAGCTTTTTCTCTTTGTTTTCTTCCCATTGTTTTACAGTTTCAGATCGTATGTTTATGTCTTTAATCCATTTTGTCTTGATTTTTTTTTGTATATAGTATGAGATAAAGGTCTAATTTTATTCTTCTGTCTGTTGATATACAGTTTTCCCAGCACCGTTTATTGAAGAGACTATCGTTTCCCCATTTTGTGTTCTTGGCACCCTTATAAAAAAATCAACTGACTATAAATATGTGGATTTATTTCTAGGCTTTCTATTCTGTTTCATTGATCTGTGTATCCACTTTTTGCCAGTACCATGTTTTTTGATTACCATAGTTTTGTAATATATTTTGAAGTATTGTATGATACTTCCAGCTTTGTTCTTTTTGCTCAAGATTGCTTTGGCTATTTGAAATCTTTTGTGGTTTCACATAAATTTGAAAATTGTCTCTTCTATTTCTCTAAAAAAATTATTGAAATTTTCATAGGGATTGTATTGAATCTGTAGATCACTTAGTGTAGTATGGATATTTTAATAATATTAATTCTTCCAATTCATGAATGTGAGTGATATTTCCATTTATTTCTCTCTTCTTTGATTTCTTTTATCAATGCTTAATAGTTTTCAGTGTATAGATCATTCTTCTTGTGGTTCAATTTATTCTTAAGTATTTTTTGTATCTATTGTAAATAGGATTGTTTTCTTTATTTGTTTTTCAGACAGCTTGTTGTGCCAGGCACTGTGGCTCACACCTGTAGTCCCAGCACTTTTGGGAGGTCGAAGTAGGAAGATTGCTTGAGGCCAGGAGTTTGAAACCAGCCTGGTCAGCATGGCGAGACCCCATCTCTACAAAAGAAAAATAAAGAAAATATCCAGGCATAGTGGTGTATGCCTGTAATCCCAGCTACCCAGGAGGCTGAGGAAGAGGACTGCTTGAGTTCAGGAGTTTGGGGCTGCAGTGAACTGTTATTGCACCACAGCACTCCAGCCTGGGCAACTAAATGAGCAGATCCTGACTCAAAAAACAAACAAACAAACAAACAAACAAACAAACAAAACCAGATAGCTTGTTGTTGGTATATAGAGATGCTGCTGATTTGTGTATGCTGATTCAGTATCCTGCAACTTTACTGAATTCATTTATTAGTTTTACCAGGTTTTTATAGAGATGCTATTGATTTGTGTATGCTGATTCAGTATCCTGAAACTTTACTGAATTCATTTATTAGTTTTAACAGTTTTCCATATATAAGATTATCTTTTCTGCAAACAAACACCATTTAATTTCTTCCTTTCTGCTTTGGATGACTTTTGTTTGTTTATCTCGCCTAATCAGTCTGGCTACAACTTCCAGTACTATGTCAAATAGAAGTGTCACAAGTGGGCATCCTTGCCTTGTTCCTAATCTTAGAGGAAAACTTTCAAGGTTTTACCATTGAGTATGATGTTAGCTATGGGCTTTTGTTATATGTCCTGTATTATATTGAGGTGCATTCTTTATATACTTAATTAATTGAGTTTATGATGAAAATGTTGAATTTCATCTAAAGCTTTTTCTACATTTATTGAGATCATACGGTTTTCGTCCTTCATTCTGTTTATGTTGTGTGTTGCATTTATAAATTTGCATATGTTGCACAAAACTAACCTCTGTGAGGTGTCACTTGACCTTGGTGAAAGATCCTTTTGATGTGCTGTTGAATTTGTTTTGCTAGCATTTTTTTGAGGAGTTTTGCATCTGTGTTCATTGGGAATATTGGCCTGTAATTTTCTTTTTTTGTAGTGTCCTTGTCTGGCTTTGATATCAGAGTAATCCTGGCCTTGTAAGATAATTCTCAAAGTACTACCTCTCCTTTAATTTTTTGGAAGAGTTTAAGAAAGATTGGTACTAGTTCTTCCTTAGAAGTTTGGTAGAATTCAGCAAGATGCCATCAGGACCTGGGCTATTCTTTGGCAGGAGAGTATTTGTTATGGATTTGATCTCCTGACTCCTTATTGGTGTGTTCAGATTTTTCTGTTTCATCATTATTCAGTCTTTGTGCATTGTATACATCCAGGAATTTATTCATTTCTACTAAGTTATCCAAATTTTTGGTGTATAATTACTCATAATTATCTCTCAAGATCCTTTGTGTTTCTGTTGTATTTATTATATTGTCTCCTCTATCATTTCTGATTTTATTTCTGACTTCCCTCATTTTATCTCAGTAAGACTACATAAGCTTTTTAAATTGTGTTTATCCGTGTTAAAAAATTAACACTTAGTTTCTTTGACCTTTTCTATTGTTTTTCTGGTGTCTATTTCATTTATTTCTGTTCTGATTCTTATGATCTCCTTCCTTCTACTACTTTTGGGCTTAGTTTGTTCTTGTTTTTCTAGTTTTTTAGGTGTAATACAAGGTTAATTGTTTGAAATCTTTCTTCCTTTTTGATGTAGGCATTTATTGCTAGTACACTTCCCTCATAGAACTGCTTCTGCTGCATCCCGTAAGTTTTAGTATGCTGTGTCTCTGTTTTTGTTTCTCTCAAGATATTTTAAAAATTGGCTTTTAATTTCTTCTTTGACCCACTGGTTACTCAGAAGCATGTTGTTTAATTTCTGTCTATTTGTAAATTTTTACCAAATTCTTTGTTATTGACTTCTAGTTCTATACCATTGTGGTCAGAAAAGATACTTGATATGATCTTAATCTTCTTAAATTTCTTAGCACTTGTTCCTGAAGAATGTTCTATGTGTGCATGAGAAGAATGCATCTTCTGCTCTTGTTGAATGAGATGTTCTATATCTGTCTGTGAGATCCATTGGTCTAAAGTATTGTTTAAGCCCAGAGTTTCCTGATTGATTTTCTTTTTAGATGATCTCTCCATTGCTCAAAGTGGGGTACTGAAGTCCCCTACTATTGCATCACAGTCCATCTCCCCTTTCAATCTGTTAATATTTTCTTTATATATTTAGGTGCTCAGATATTAGGTGCATATACAGTTATACATTGTTTAAAGATGGGAATATGTTCTAAGAAATTAGTGTTGGTAATTTCACTGTTGTGTGAACATTATATAGTGCAGTTATATTTATATTTACCAAATTTATATTAGTATATTGTGTATCACCTAACAAATTATAGCAACTATTATTTTTAATAGTTTTATTTTTTAACCTTTGTACTAAAGATATGAGTGATTTACACACCATCATTATAGTATTAAAGTATTCTAAATTTGGCAGCACGCTTATTTTTATCAGTGAGTTTTATACTTTTAGAAGATAAAATTTTAATGATTATTGTCCTCACCTAATTAAATTTTTCTCCCAGAAAACTTCTCAATTAAAAGAAGAGCCATTTGAATGGATGCTAAAATGAGCTATCAGACATAAGAGTTTTTGTTATGTGTATGTGTTTAAGTTGGTGAGCCTCATTTCTCAGCTTGATAGAGAAGAAAGCATGTCTTTTTGTAGGAAGAACATATGAAATGGTTTCGAATTATTAGAACCTCTGGTAAAAATATGCTATTTTAGATCGGTGAACTGTTCTGAAGCTGTGAGTCTGTCATCATCCTTATTAAATCAAATCCTGAAATTTCAAATCCTCATGCAGGTTGGAGCCAGAAGGTTTCAAACAGCGACTGAGCAGTGAGGGGCCTACTTTGTGCCCAATAGCTATCCTAGATATTTCTTTGAAAGCATTGTCTCCTAAGCAAATGGAAGGAAGGTGCAAGAGCTCTTCAGCAGACATAGCAAACAAAAAAGCTATGTAGCTTGAGTGCTTTCAGAGTACTGCAGCTTAGCTCTGCAGCGCTGAGATGTCGCTTTTCTTCTTGTGGGGGTGGGGGTTAGGGGAATGGGGGAAGTCACAAAAGTACAGAGGGTTAATGTAATTAAGCCAAATCTCTCACAATCCAGAAAATTTAGTTTGAGTGAAGGAACATATTCCTCAATCACTATCAACAATATTTTCCACAGGAAACTTCTTTTTTCCTTAACCTGCAAGATTAATTGTATTGAAAACCTTCTATACTCTATGTTCACTTTCTTTAAATCTTTTTTTTCTGAAAGTTGCTATTTCTAAATTTTTGTGTATTAGAAGAATCTGCTCAACTCTAGTTCTTCATTTGCTGATTATAATGAGAGAATGATTAGTTTTATAAATACAATTTGTCATAAAAGGTGCTACCTCAAAGAGATAAATTAAACTGATGTTTGTATTTATTGCCATGAAGATGAAACGAGTTGCTTGGAAATAAGCTGCAAAACCACTTCAATCAGAATCCAAGTGGAAATCAATAATTCATCCTCATACATCTTCTTACACTTTGCTGGCAATTGCAGACAAAATTAACAGCATCTCTGACAGCCAAAAGGAATGACTCTAGTGTGTTTCCCCAGGAGGGTAGAACCATTTCAGTTCCAATGACATAATCTCTACATTTTTTATACTCTTTGCTCTGGAAACATATGAGTTACATATTCTCTGACTTTGCTTTATCTACAGCTTGAGCAAATATTCTTCTTTTCTTCTATCTTTTATTATTTTTATATTACCAAAAATTATAAGTAGATTCTGTTTACAATGAGCTGTTATTCTTCGAGTATATCAGAAATTCAATAAAATCAAATCAGTAAAGGCCACTTATGAGCTTTGGGAGAGGCATCATTAATATTTTACAAGGTCTGCAGGCTATTATAAAAGAGGAGCCATCATGTGTCATAATCAGGGATCATTTGATTGCCAAGAACAGAAACACAGAAACTCTTTAAAACTAACATAGATAAAATAGCATTTATGATAAGGAATAATAAGCAACCCCACATGCATCTAAGTTCAAGAAATGAAGTAGATTTATGCCCTAGAGTAACTAAAATGTTATGTGAAAGTTTCTGTCTCTCTCTCTCTCTCTCTCTCTCTCTCTCTCTCTCTCTCTCTCCCTCTTTCTGTTGTGGTTACCTCACTGAAGAATGGACCCTCTATCAAAAATTTAGTTCAGATGTTGAGACTAATAATGCCACACAAACATAGCAGAGGCTATGCAAAGATTCATCATTCACATAATAAGGCTTTCTGGGGAGAGCAGGGCAGGCTCTCAAGCCATTCCAAAAATGACTTGAGGAAGTAGGAGCAATCAGCTTTAAAGTTTATTGTGGTTTGTGTGGGGCTGGGGTATGGGTTCTCAGGCAGGGACTTTCATGACTGAACTTTCCACCAGTGTGAAGGGAGGGAGTACTAGGGCTTTATCAGTTTACCAAGGTGTGACATAGAAGAGAAAGAGGGTGCAGGGTGAGACTTGAAAGCTGTAAGCAATCAATCATCAAAAACGTGGCCAGACTCATCATTATACTCTCTTTCTTCCACTGAATACAAATACTTTGAGATTTGAGGTTCTCTCTACATGTCTTTTCTTTCTTTTTTTTAAATTTAAATTTTAATTTTAAATTCTGTGGTACATGTGCAGGATGTCCAGGTTTGTTACATAGGTAAACATGTGCCATGATGGTTTGCTGCACCTATCAACCCATCACGTAGGTATTGACCTTGTAAAATATTAAAGCCTCTCCCACAGCTCAAAAGTGGTCTTTACTGATTTGATTTTATTGAATTTCTGATATATGCAAAGAATAACAGTTCATGGCAAACAGAAACTACTTATTATTTTTGGTTATATGAAAATAATAATTAAAATACCATCACCTAGGTATTCACCCATCACCTAGGTATTAGCTATTTTTCCTAATGATCTCCCTCCCACCACCCCACCTGCAGACAGGCCCCAGTGTGTGTTATTCCCTCCCCTATGCTCGTGTATTCTCATTGCTCACCTCCCATTTATAAGTGAGAACATGCGGTGTTTGGTTTTCTGTTCCTGCATTAGTTTGCTGAGGATAATGGCTTCCAGCTCCATCCATGTCCCTGCAAAGGACATTATCTTCTTCCTTTCATTGTATTCTATGGTATATATGTACCATGTTTTCTTTATCCAGTCTATCAAATCGGCATTTGGGTTGATTCCATGTCTTTGCTACTGTGAATAGTGCTGTAGTGAACATACAAGTGCATGTATCTTTGTAATAGAATGATTTACATTTCTTTGGGTATATACCCAGCAATGGGATTGCTGGGTGAAATGGGATTGCTGGTGAAATGGTATTTCTGGTTCTAGATATTTGAGGAATCTCCACACCATCTCCCACAATGGTTGAACTAATTTGCATTCCCTCCAACAGTGTAGAAGTGTTTTTATTTCTCCACAGCCTCCTCAGCATCTGTTGTTGCTTGACTTTTTTTTTTTTTTCAATTGAAGGAATAACAATTATTCAGGAAAGAAACGCTGTCTGCCACATTAAATGTACTCATTGGCTTAAATAAGCATTTTTATTGCAATAATATTAAAACACTTTTAAAGTACATTTTAAGATTGAGGAAATGTATTAACACTATGACAAATGTCATGTACATAGAATCTAGATTCTCCAAGGAATTTTCTCAGTCAGGCTTCACAATGATAGTAACTAACACTTTAATTAGACAGTCACTATGGGTCAAGTACTTTATAAGCATTACTTTTTTTTAAATTTTTTTTTTTATTATACTTTAAGTTTTAGGGTACATGTGCATAATGTGCAGGTTTGTTACATATGTATACTTGTGCCATGTTGGTGTGCTGCACCCATCAACTCGTCAGAACCCATCATTCATCATTTATATCAGGTATAACTCCCAATGCAATCCCTCCCCCCTCCCCCCTCCCCATGATAGGCCCCGGTGTGTGATGTTCCCCTTCCCGAGTCCAAGTGATCTCATTGTTCAGTTCCCACCTATGAGTGAGAACATGCGGTGTTTGGTTTTCTCTTCTTGTGATAGTTTGCTAAGAATGATGGTTTCCAGCTGCATCCATGTCCCTACAAAGGACGCAAACTCATCCTTTATTATGGCTGCATAGTATTCCATGGTGTATATGTGCCACATTTTCTTAATCCAGTCTGTCACAGATGGACATTTGGGTTAATTCCAAGTCTTTGCTATTGTGAATAGTGCTACAATAAACATACGTGTGCATGTGTCTTTAGAGCAGCATGATTTATAATCCTTTGGTTATATACCCAGTAGTGGGATGGCTGGGTCATATGGTACATCTAGTTCTAGATCCTTGAGGAATTGCCATACTGTTTTCCATAGTGGTTGAACTAGTTTACAATCCCACCAACAGTGTAAAAGTGTTCCTATTTCTCCACATCCTAATTTCTTTCCTTTTTTAAATGAGAGAACTTTTCATAGTATTTATGGTCACCAGGTAAAGATTATTCAGCCTCCCTTGAAGATATGTACAGTTTGTTTAGGTTTGGGCCAATGCAATCTGAGCAGAGCAATGCGTTAAATTTATAGATTATGCCTCTTCTCATAGACTGGAATATGGAAGTGGAGGAGAGTCACCTGCAAATATGCAGATGAGGGCAACATGCTCAAGATGGGAGAGCAACCAAATGAGCAAGCTTCCATCTTCAGTACTGTCAAATAATTCTACCAGCCTTGGACTTCCTTCTGGGAGATGAATAAGGCAAACTTTGATCCTGTTTAAGTCAAGCAAGCCAATATGTTTGGAAGCCTTATTCTTAAAACAAGCAAGCCTGCATCCTAAGTACTGTATTGTATTCTTGTCCACACCATTTTTCACTGGACTAGTCACTCCATGTGCCAGGGTTCTTTACTACGAATCAGGCTCTTGATTTGAAAGTGCCCAAAGTTTGGGTTTTAGACTTGCCATTAACCATATTTAAACAAGATTTTCTTCATTCCAATGCACCTACTGAAATCTCTTTTATATGTTGGAAATAATATTTCTTTGTTGTTCTAGATCTACTGGGAGCTCAGCTTGCAGACATAAAAGTTCCCTGAATGTTCAAATGGAGATTCTTTGGGAAGTATTTGTCTGTTCAATCTCTTTAAAACTTAATCACTCGGCTTATGCTCTGTGCTCCAGATCACACTCCAAAAATCAAACCAACACAGAACATAAAATTTAAACAAGATCTCAACACCACTCCCATTTAACTTTTTTTAAAATTTTGTTTGCAGCATATAATATCAGTTTATTTTACCTTAAAAATTGCTTTAAATCCCAGACAAAATCATTTTAAATTGCTAGTAAGCCCAGCACCTGGAGTTAACCATTCCTACTGTTTTGATTTGTGTTTTCTTCTTTTATTTTTTAAAATAAATGTTACAATACATACTTTTCACATTTATAAAGTAACACAACTCTATATTATGTATAATAATAAAGGAATCCCAACTGCTATAACAAACAACTCCAGCTGCAATGCTTAACATAACTAATACGTATTTCTCACTGAAACCATAGTTGAGAATAGTTTAATAGGGATATTTTTTGCATTCAGTCATTCGGAGACCATGGAACCTTCCACCTAGTGGCTATGCCATCTTCTGGTGCTACAAAGTCATATACTGAATTCTCTGGATCTGGCTAACAGATAAGACAAGGTTTAGTAGGGAGGCATGAAGGATCTCATAGGAGATTTCAGAAGTCATGCTTGAAAATGATACCTATGACCTCTGCTTTCACGCTATTGACCAACATTCAGTCATATGAGAACACCTAAATGCAAGAGGCTGGGAAATGCAATTTAGCTGTGTGCTCAGGAAGTTGAAATGTGACAGTTCTGGTGAGCATCTAGTTTATCTCTACATGTTCTCATGTCAATACATATCTTTGAAAATGTGATTATACAGATGATTTTTGCCTACTATAATATTCACATCCCTGGCTCTGATTCCTGACCGTATACGCCAGCATCCATTTCTGTTTTTAGAAGGATCTCATTAAATTTCCATTTGTTTTTCTACCCATTTCTTGTTTCTGTTCTCTCGTGTTGCTTCAGCATCTCACCATAATCTTAGTGAGGAGTTTTCCACTCTAAACCTGCGTCTTAATAAATTTAATTATTTCCCAAAAGTTTAAATGTATGTGGAATACTAGGTGACAAAACGGGCATTTGGAAACTGCCAATCATTCACTTTTACTTATCTGTTAATAGCTTCTAATTTTGGAGAGGGAGAGGAATTCATCTCCTCCACTGCTCTCAGGTTATGAACTTCAGTTGGAACTGACTCCCCACTTAATTCCAGGGATAGGAATCAAACCCATGTCCAGTTGGTTAAAATATCAAATTTCCTTCCCAAAGTTGTTTTTTCAAGGAAAGTAGAGTCTCCTTGAGAGTGGCTAAAACTTAGAAGAAAGCAAAGTCAATGCATACCTAATTTCAACATTTGAGAGATTAGATAAATATTTTCCTGAAATTGGTACACCAATTGATTCTTTTTCTTCAGTTTTATATAAACTATTACATTCTAATTTGGGTTAGACTTCTTTCTCTTTCACCAAATAATTCTAACTAATAATAAGCCTGGAAATATGGGGAGTGATTCAGGTTTTTCAGTTTATTGAAATGTCAGTCCAGGAGAAAAAAAAAAGTGATATCCAGGAAGCAACAGAAAGTATTCAAAATAAGAAAAATATTCTTAATGAATAAATCAGTAAAGTAGAAAAGTATAGCAAAAGAGGAATAAAATAATGATCAGAGTATCAAAATAAGTCCATTGTAGAAAAGATAAAGTTTGAAAGCTGGTTCGGTAATTAATTCCAAGAATATTGAGTGTTTGTTATGGTGTAATGGTATCCTTTTTCACATTACTAGGAAAGCTTCATCAATGAAAACAGGAGCTTATCCTAAAGTTTCAAGTTAACATAGCCCATTTTCGTTAGCATTAAATTTCATATCTCAAGTTACCACAAAAAAAAAAAAAAAAAGTTTAACAGGGTGTTTTAGCTCAACCTGAGTAGAGATTGGGTATAGACTTGGCAAAAAGGTCAGTTAACAAATACCCAGGGAAATCGCAGTGATTCCCCAGAGAAAGATTTGGAAAAGCAAAATGGATTCTTCATGCTATAATCTCAGAGCTTAGATGCATTTCTGTATCATGGGCTTGAGAAAGATTTTCTTTTTATACAGATTTCTGGATGAATACATGGTAGCTTACACCTAAAATCTGACCAGTACTACCTCTTAGAGCACTTAAATCTTAATGGCACTGTTAAAATATTGAGAAATTATTATGAAAATTAAATATACCTTTGTGGTAGATTGTTCTTGTTCCTTGGAAAATCACACAAATCAGGCATTTACTTGTACAAGCGTTTCATGGAGATGACTATCAGAAATGGAAGTGTGTCAGAAGTTGCAGAATTCAGGTGCTCAACTGCTTGATGTACTAGTCTAAGTGTTTGTTGATGTTGGGCAGAGCTGCATATCTGCATACTGTGTTTCCTTCAGAGAAGGTCTAATTTCCAAGTATGGATTTAGAGTGATGTGCCTTCAAAATACCAAGTATCTTGTAAAATTAAATGTGCTTCCTTTGAACTACTTTTTCACAGGAGAAATGCCATTTATCAATGTCATCGACAATATCCATCTTGTAAAATTCAAGCATTAATTTCTTTCCTCCTTTAAAGAAATCTCAGCAGCATTTGACACTGTGGTCACCCTTTTCTTCCTGAGATACTCTTTTCTTCTCAATTTTGCATCCATGGGAGGGCCCTGGATTGCAAGTTACTGAACTCTAGAAAATTTGGCTTAAAAGATCATGGACAAAATACAAATATGAAAAGATCAGGAGTAAAATTGAATGCCTTCAGATAGAGTTTGGTCTGGCCTCTAGCTCCATTTATATACAGTCCTTTGAGTACTGCCCTTCCTCCAAGAGTCAGTTTCATCCATGAGTGTGTTCTTTATAATTTCAAGATAGAATACAGCCAAATCTAGGGCAAACTGCTTTCTCACCTACAACTGGAGAAAAGATAGCTTTGCTTTAATTGTGGAAAAATAAAACCCTGAGTTTTATATTGATCAAAAGAGCCTAGAATAGATTTGTATCGTCAAGATAATGACATGCATTATTTGAATTAAGCCAAGTCTATCAAAACCAACTCCTGAGTCAAGGGGGATAATATTATCCTGACAGATTCACACTAATCAGGACCTTTTTTGGAGATAAGATAGGATCAATCCCACCCAAATTTCACAGCTACCACACCAGGAAGAAGGAATGAATTAGAAGACAGTTAGTGAAATAGAAGGTCTATTTCATCTTTGGTGAAATCACACATCTCTCTCTTAGTGCTCATGACTGGCTCTCATCCGTTGAAGCTGTGCATACCGGATGTTTCAGAGCTTGAACCTGGGCCTTCTTCCCTTCTCTATACTTTTTCTTAGTATGATATCAACTAGGTATGATATCACTTGGTTGATATCACCTTTTTGATGACTTTAAATATTATCAATTGGCAAATGACTCTCAAATTTATGACTGTAGCCCTGACCTCCCTCTTGAGCATTAAACTTATTTGTCCAACTTTTCACATAACATCTATACTAGAATTCTAATAAGCATCTCATATGTAGCATGTCCAAAAAGTATTCATTTCCCCACATTAAGTTTTCTTTTTCCCTTGTTTATTAACCCAAGTTAGCTAATAACACTGTCAACTAACAAATGCCAAAAATTCTGAAGATTATCCCTTATTTATTTTTCCCCTTACCTCTTAATTAAATTCATCAGGAAATCCTGTCTGCTTTTTGTTCAAAACATTTTGCAACTCTGATAGCTTCTCATCTTTTCTATGGTTACGTCCCTAGTCCAGTCTCTATTTTCTATCAACTGAACGATGCAGTAACCCAACTAGTCTCCTGCCTCTATTCTTACTTCCCCTATAATATATCCTCCACAAGAGAACTTCAAAATTGTGTCTAAAATTTCATGTATTATCACAGGCTGCTTATACCTATTTTCCATAACACTTACAAGAAAATCCATACAAGTCCTTTTTCGTTATCTGCTCTTCCAGCTAAATTTTATCTCATGTTCCACATTCCCATTGAGCCCCATGAGCATTAGCCAAGATCATTCCAAATGGATAGGAACAGTTGCTTTTCCTTCTTTTTGAAGCACTTTTCCTCCAGATATTTGCATGGCTGACCCTTTCTCACTTTCATGTCTCAGATCAAAGATCACCCCCTATAGTGAATATGGTTCCTATCCATACCCCTTTGCTCTGTGGTGCTCCCATCTCCTGCTGTGGGTATATTATTAGCAACTTACAGCTGCCACATTTTCCAAAGAGTTGCCCTCAACCCCCTTATTTAAGAAGTAGTAATTCCCCCACCAGGGATGGAATGCAGCCAATGACTGATGTGGACATACAAAAGCCAGCCCTCTTGCCACAGGTGACCAATATGTGGTCCAATTCATGTTCTAGAGCTCTTGGTGGGACCAGCCTGAAGGGAGCCACAGCTGGGACCACATCCTTGCTTTTCTTTCTTCCCGTGTTTTCTTTTCTTCCTGGTTTCCCTTCTCCTGAGAATATACCTTCAATAATCACTTACAGGAATCCCCATCTTGGGCTCTGCGTCTCAGAAACTCTACCCAAGACTCCTCCTGTGTTAGTCAGGGTTCTCTAGAGGGATAGAAGTAATAGGATATATGTATATATGAAGGGGAGTTCATTAGAAGTATTGACTCACACGGTCACAAACTGAAGTCCCACCACAGTCCATTTGCAAGCTGAGAAGCAAGGAAGCCAGTCTGAATTCCAAAACCTCAAAAGTAAAGAAAGCCAACAGTGCAGCCTTCAGTCTGTGGCTGAAGGTCTGAGAGCCTCTGGCACATCACTGGTTTAAGTCCAGGAATCCAAAAGCTGAAGAACTTGGAGTCCGACATTCAAGGGTAGGAAGCATCCAGCACAGGAGGAAGATGAAGACTGTAAAACTCAGCAAGTCTGCTCCTTCCAGGTTCTTCTGCCTGCTTTTTCTAGCCATGCTGGCAGCTGAGGGGATGGTGCCTACCCAGGTTAAGGGTGGGTATACCCCTCCCAGCCCACTGACTCAAATGTTAATCTCCTTTGGCAACACCCTCAGAGACACACCCAGGAACAATATCCCTCAATCCAGTCAAGTTGACATTCAATATTAACCATCCAGCAGGCACGGTGGCTCACGCCTGTAATCCTAGCACTTTGGGAGACCAAGGAGGGCAGATCACCTGAGGTTGGGAGTTCAAGACCAGCCTGAGCAACATGGATAAATCCTGTCTCTACTAAACATACAAAATTAGTCGGGCGTGGTGGTGCATGCCTGTAATCCCAGCTACTTGGGAAGTTGAGTCAGAAGAATCGCTTGGAGCTGGGAGGCAGAGGTTAGGGTGAGCCCAGATCGTGCCATTGCACTCCAGCCTGGGCAACAAGAGTGAAACTCCATCTCAAAATAAAATAAAATTTTATATATATTAACCAGCCACCTCCTTAGAGAGGGTTTCTTGACAACCCAATCTAACCTCAACCCACCACTATCTTCTCTATCCCATTATCCTCTCTTACTTTTGCTCAAATATACACAATTTTGGGACTTTTTCTTATTTATTTACTTGAAAAAATCTGCCTCCAAGACATGTAATAAACTTTGCATGTCTTGACATACATACATGTGACATACATACATATGTCATGACATACATATGCATGTTTGGAACAATGCCTATTTATGTGTGGTCACACAGTCAATGTCTATTGAATGGAAGGAATGCAGGCTTTAAATACGGATGAAGAGGGAAAGGCCGTCTCTCCCTGGACTTCAATACCTTGATCCTGGTCTCTGAGGTGGGTAGATGTTTTTAATATAGCTGCAGGTAAAGAAGAAAAAGGTGATCTCTACCTTAGGGACATAGACCAAGAAGAAGTATGCTATAAGAGATGCCTGAGAAAGGCCCAAATCATGCACCAGCCCAGAGATTTCTGAGTCCAAATCTGAGGGCCAAATTGGCCTGGAGGCATTTAAATAAATGTCAACATTTAAATAAATGTGAAACGTCATACAAACATCTAGATTTTTAGCCCCTCTTGAAAATAAGTGGTATCATTCCCACATGGCCATAATCTGCTGGAACTGAGGTGCTAATACCCCTGTTCTGCCAGGTGTGTGTTTTCAATGTTACCATATCCCCACTAGCCATTCTTCTCTTATCGCATAATATATTTGGTCTCTGTATGCCTTTGAGTTTGTAACCCTCATAATGACTGTTAAAAATCACTGTATTTGGATCTTTTTCTACAATCCCATATTCTTTTGGGGAATAACCTATGTTTAAAGCTTAAACTGTACAGTGAGTAACTAAAGGGAAAATTTGACTGATAAATAGGAGATTATAGAAGCACCCATATCTTGGTGTAAGGTGTACCCTGCACAAAGGGACTAGGAGAAGAGATCTGTTGAGAGTGTAAACTCAGCCAGAATTCCACATGCCGAGCAATGTACCCAAGCATGAGACAGCCTCAACCAGAAGAAGGGGTGTCCTTTTCAAAGGTCATCTGCCTCTTTGTAATTCATTGGCCAATTGTGGGTCCTATGTAGCAGGTAAGGGCCAATGATCCCTTAGGACAGCATGAGAGTAGCAAAAAGAGTCCTTGTTGAAACTCTTAGTAGTTGTACAAAAAGTGGCCTGTGGCTGAGGATCAGTTCTCAAGCACCTAATGCAGCAAAAGCCCAGGCAGTGACTCAGACAGACATGAGAGCCCACGGGAAGCTCCCCAAAAGGAAAACTGGACATTGAGACAGGAGTAGACTTCAGGTTTGACTGTTAAGTAACCACGTTACAACCTAGAAGCAGAATGATTCACAGGGATTCTGGTTTTACTTTTCAGGCAACTTTTCAGTTTCATATGCTCTGCAGATCTCACATTGAGGTATATACAGCTGTTGGTTCTCAAATAAATACTTTACCCCAAGTAATAGCTCTGCCTTCTGCGTGACTGATGTTGCTATTGCACTGAATAGTTCCCCTGAATTTTCTGAGTGATGTTAAGTGTAGACTATGATACAAACTGCCAAGTGGAAGAAATCAGACTCTTGAGTCATTTGAGATGCCAGTCACACAGCCAAGTACACTTGTTTTATGCCCTTGTCTCCAGTGCTCATTTTATTTATTGCCCTTTGACATAGGACTTCTGCCATCTGATCCTTAGGGAACCGACAACGTGTCTTGTCAGACTGACTTCTTGTCAGCAGAGTGGCAGTGTAGCATCAACATGATATCTTCCTCACCATCAAGAATTCATGTTCGCTTTTCCATTGCTGACTAGCATTTCACATTCTGCATTTCAGATGGTATTAATGGTAAAATCAGATGTTCACATTCCTGCACATCTTGGCGACAATGCTAGAAAACCAATGCCCATACTAAGGCAAGCATAACAGTATTGGTCAAGAATTGTATTACCCGTAGTAGAGGAGAGAGAAATGGAGAGATTATAAAGAGTAACTGTTTGTGGTCACTAATTGAACAAGATCTTAAAAACTAAGACCATGATAGATTCTCCTAAGGACAGGAGGAGGTTGCTATGCATTGAATTATGTCCCTAAAACCTCATATATTGAAGTCCTTACTCCTACTGCCTCAGAATGTTACCTTATCTGGTAATAGGGTCATTGCTGATGTAATTAGTTAAGATGTGGTCATAATGAAGTAGAGTAGTAACTAATTCAATATGATCGGTACCTTTATAAAAAGAAGTTCATGTGAAGAGACAGACATACACACAGGCAGAACACCATGTCAAGATTAGAGTTATGCTGCCATAAGCCAAGGGACTAACAGAAGCTAGGAGAAAGACCTGGAGCAGATCCTTCCGTAGCGCCTTCAGCAGGAGTACAACCCAGTTGGCATCTTGATTCCAGACTTCTGGCCTCCAGAGCTTTAAGACAGTAAATTTCTGTTGTTCTAGGACATTTAGTCTGTGATATTTTGTTAAAACATCCCTAGGAAACTAACATAGAGGTGTTGTGAGTTTGCAGATTTTGGATTAGACACTATTCTCTTTTGCACAATTGTGTATTAATTAGATAGGAGTTACAATTTTGGGAACCATGGGAAGATATGAGAGACTTAAGAGATGGTTCTCACCTTCAGTGAGTTTGCTGGGGAGCAAAATAATAAGGCAATAATAAATAATATATAATAAATAAAATATTAATAATAAAATAATAAATAATAACTTGCTGTCAGTGGACAGAAAAATAACACGATAGACAAACCCTGTAGACCTATTCCCTTCCTTCTTAGTGCCACCTTTCTCACCACCCTACACAGTGTTTCCATGCAGCCATGTGACTGTTCCTGCCCTCCACAAAGGGTGTTCCTAAGACACCCACTTTTTCTGGAAAGCAGCTCTTTCTAATTACCACTGCTCCTGGGATTCATTTCACTTGGATCTATCCCAAGAGTGAGTACTGTGTTGTATCTGAATTAGCACTAGTCTTGTGTTCTAGTCTCAAATTGGACAAATCATAGAAAATCCCTGAATCTTTATTATTTTTCTTTCTTTTCTTTTTTTTTTTTTTTTTTTTGAGGCAGAGTCTCGCTCTGTCGCCCTGGCTGGAGTGCAGTGGCCGGATCTCAGCTCACTGCAAGCTCCGCCTCCCGGGTTTATGCCATTCTCCTGCCTCAGCCTCCCGAGTAGCTGGGACTACAGGCGCCCGCCACCTCACCCGGCTAATTTTTGTAATTTTAGTAGAGACGAGGTTTCACCGTGTTAGCCAGGATGGTCTCGATCTCCTGACCTCGTGATCCACCCGTCTCGGCCTCCCAAAGTGCTGGGATTACAGGCTTGAGCCACCGCGCCTGGCCTCTTTATTATTTTTCATCTGGAAAAGGGGGAATAATGACTCTTCTCCATTATATGTCAAATCATTGGAACAAGGATCAAATAAAGAAAAATGTTTGAAGGTATTCTGAAAATCTGCCATATATGATAAAATATTCATAGTTGCAGTTAGCTTAATATATTTACATACAATTAAATATTTCTCTCTTACTAGAAGCTGGGAGACCTACCACCTTCAACCAGATGGAAAAATTTGAAAATTCTGCATTTGTTTGGTACCTTAAAAAGATTTACAAAGCTTGAAAATCAAATAATCTTGTTTAATTTTTACCACAATTCAGTGAGTTATGCATTGTTATGCCTGTTTTGCAGATGAGTGTACTGGATCTTGGCAATATTAGGTAGTTTGTTCATAAGTGTCTGAGGTTGTGATGTGAAGTCAAGTCCAATGCTAGTCTCATATTGCATTTGGAGCCCCTAGTGAGAGGGTAGTTTGTATTACCCCATCCTTTCTATAGTTTTTAGAATAAATCCTTAATAAAGGCAACAGTAATGTTCATTATTACAGATGAAGAATGAGATTTTGACTTTGAAAGCCTTCCAATGACACATCAGGTTTTTATATGTGTTTTTAGGCACATTATAAAGAACTATGCTGTCAGGAGAAAAGAAAGAAAGAAAATCTTTTTAAAAGCACAAAAACTGATGGGGATATGGTCAGAAGCTTAAGTTAAATCTACTGTTAAGATGAGTCTTTTGTTCCCAGGATTGAGAGCACTGATTTGTTTGTTTATTTGTTCTGTTTTGTTTTTTGTTTTTGGAAAGAGACTAAACTGGAGATACTGCTAGCATAAATATGTCTCCAGATATGAGACGGAAAACAAAAATAATATTGATACACTTTCTCTTCTCCTTGTGTATAACCTTAATGTTTGAGATTGGATTTCAGAAAAGTAGAAAGAGAAAGAGAGAAGTGTTCTCATAATAAATGTTGTGTGTGGTTCTTTTTGTCCAGAGTTATCGAAGTCAGGGACAAGTGGATCACTGTGCCTTTGAATCATTATGCAAGATGCAGAAAGCATGAATTATGTCTTTGTCCATCTATTTTGATTATCTGCATTCTGCTCTGGCGTTTGAGTTGTAAGTGGGTGGATAAGGAACGAATAAATATGTCAAGTTTTGTCTTGACATCTGCAAACATGCCACAATTCCCGGGATACACCATCTTCCCCCTCCATGTCTTCCTTGGCACTGTAATACAGAAGCCACCTCCAGTCTCTCTCCATTTCCATGTGATGTTCTAGACAGATCTGATCATCTTAGTCCCTACGTAACATCCCTTCAATTATAAGATAAAATTTGAACAAGTTAGTCTGGTGTCTAAAGCATTGCACAACCATCTTAATAGTCCTATCCAGCCTCATTTCTGCTCCTAAGTATACTTGATCTTCCAATCACACTATCTTCTCACTTATCTCCAAACAGTATGGTTGACACGCCTCCACAATTTGTTAGTGATGTGGTGTCTACCTCTATGCTTTTCCTCCACCTATAAGATGGACAAACACCTATTTCACTTTCAAATTCCAGTTCAATGTCTTCTCTTTTCCCCTTTTCAGACTTTTCTTCTTTCAGAAAAATTAATTTAATGAGAAGGATCATATCATTCTTCCTACCTCTATAATTTTCTGGCCAAATCAAATATAACCATGTTTTCTTTCATCCATAAAGCTTTTGTTGAGCTCCTAATCTATGTCAGGCCTTGTATGCAGCATTTAGAACAAAAGATCTGCCATATGAGTTTTATGGGTTAGTAGGAGAAATACATTAAATTCCGAAAAAAACAAAAAACCTAGTTGCAAATTATGATAAACACTGTGTTAAGTGGTATAGTCATGTAAGACATGATTGATCTGTTGATATGTGGAAATTGCTGCCCAATTAGGAGATGTTATATAAAGTTTCATTCATTTTTGTATCCCCACAGTGCAGTAACAAGCCAGCACATAGCTCAATAGATGTTGAATGAAGTAATGAATAGGCAGAGTGTAGCTCTTGAAATAATGTTTTAGTATTGTACATTTACATTCAGTTGTTTAGCATTTCTATCTATTAAATAAACGTCACTTGCTCTATATGCATACTCACTAACATTTGAATAGTGCTAACGCTAAAATACCAAATACATACCAAACTCTTTTCACCTTACGGTGTTTTCCACATGCCGTTTCTTGTTTCTGAAACTCTCTTCCTGTCATGCTATGCCAGGCTAACTCATATTTATCTCTGAGGTCTCATGGTATATGTCACATCCCTGAGCAAATTTCTCTCAACTTATAGACTGGGTCATGTGCCCTGTTCAACCTTCTTAAAACACCTACATTTTCTTTTAGAGCATCTACCAGAATTATAATAGATTTTTTCTGGTCATACCTTTATTATCTATAATTCACACTGCATTAAGAGTTCTACGGAGGCAGGGTCCACTTAGTCTTTTCCCTCCACTATATTCCTGGTACCTGTCACATAATACATTCTCAACAAATATTTGTTGTTTGGCAAATCGATGGACTCACAGAATAAAAAAGTGGTTTTCAGTTATATCAGAAGCACTGTTGTGAATCCCACAATGTAGGTTTGAGTTACCCTTCTGTCACTAACTAGCTGGGTGATTTGAACAGTCACTTCACCTTTCTGACTTCAGCCTTTCCATTTATAAAGTAGGCCAGGCGCAGTGTCTCACACCTGTAATCCCAGCACTTTGGGAGGCCGAGGTGGGTGGATCACGAGGTCAGGAGTTCGAGACCAGCCTGGTCAACATGGTGAAACCCCAGTCTCTACTAAAAATGCAAAAATTAGCTGGACATGGTGGCATGTGCCAGTAGTCCCAACTGCTCAGTAGGCTGAGGCGGGAGAATCATTTGAATCAGGGAGGCGGAAGTTGCAGTCAGCCAAGACTGTGCCATTGCACTCCAGCCTAAAAGTCAAGGATTTTCATATTATTTTCATTTTTTCCAGCATGCTAGTGGGCTATAATATATTCCATTAAACTAGTAAAAGTTGAGTGTGATCAGTCATTAGAACTTAGACTCATGACTTTTAATACATGTATTCCAACTCACTGGAAAAGATTTAGGTAGTAAAGAGTTTACTGAAATTCTAAAATTCAAAATTCTGTAAAAATATACAAGATATCCCTAGACAAGTCAGGGAGTAGGGAGTATCACACAAAGAAGCCAATCAGGTTGAAAGAAGCCTCTCTCTCCCATAACTTCTATCCTATTAGTTATCAAAATGAGTGGTTAATAAAGTCAGTAGGAATATAGGCGGAAAGTAAACATTCAGTCTCATATTTGATTGAATTCTGAGAACAATTTATTATATTTCTTCAAGTTGACCTGAGGAATTTAGTAATTTGTCAGAGAGATTAAAGCCAGAAAATTTTGGAGCTGAGATTTCATGAACCATTGAAGCAGACCAATTCCTTATTTTCCAGATGGGGAAGCTGAGGCTCAGAGATCTGGTAGGACATGCCTTGTATTTACCTAAGGGAAGTGGCAGGTTCAGGGCTCAAACCCAAACAGTTCTGCTTCTTCTGCTATCCCCATTGCAACTGGAATTGAGACAATTAATGTGCCTTTAGCCTAACGGTGACATACTAATTTCTACCTTCCATTTGTGGAGATAGACACATGCCCCCAACACATTGCCCCCTTTTTTTTAAATCCTCAAGAAGCAGTCCAATAGACTCTGATGAGATCTGTGGGAAAGATGGCTTTTATCTGTGACATTTATTCTTATGCACACTTTTGTTGGCTTTGTGCAAAAGAACTTCATTTGGATTCATAAACCTGTTCATAAATGCGTATAATTCCTTTTTTACCTTTTTTTTATAAAATGAAAACATTCTGCCAATGCTTTAAAATTTATGGCTTCAGAAAACTGTCAAATGTTCTTGAAGATTATGGCAGCATCTTAATTGGCAGCACAGAGATGTAAAAAAAGACTGGAGAGCAATAAGACTATATCTGGTTTGCTGGGTTTTGTATTTTGACACACAGAAAAGTAGCATAAAATATAATAAAAATAGATATGTGGATTCCCAGAATAAAGAAATATTGATATTTTATTCTTTGCTTCAGATATTCTTTCAAATTGGTAAAAGGCCAAATTTGAACTTTCTTTCATGCTTTCTGGCTTCAGCCAAAAAAAAAAAAAAAAAAAAAATCAGTGTAGTGTTTTATAGTGCCTGTTGTTCTGTACTTGTTTTATGTCATATAAAATTTATAAAATATAAATAGAAAAATAATTTAGGTAACCGATCTGAGTAACTTAGTAGTGTTAAAAGTAAAAATACCTCAAGCTAGTTTCCAAAATGGTCCATTGTGGTGGATCTGACATTACCATCACACTTGAAGAGTTAATACCTTATATTTACTTAGCATCATAAGGAAAGGGTGCAGAGAAATGACGTTTGTTAAACACTTACGTGTTTACATACATTAAGCATTTATTACACTGTATTAATATACAGGGTGCTGTGTTAAGCATTTCATACTATTTGATTTAGTCACAAACTAATTACTAATTTGGTATTAAAGTACCATATTATGGAAGAAAAAGCAAGGCTCAGATAAATTAAGGAACTCCTAAAAGTCACACAACTATTCAGAGGCAATGGACTGTAGTGATAAAGAGTTTAGGATATGAAGCCAAATGGCTTGGGTTCACATTCAGACTTTACATTTTAACTCTGTGACCTTGGATAAGTACCTTAACTTCTCTGTGCCTAAGTTCCTTTATTTATAAAATGAAGTTTACAATAGTACCTATCACAAAGGGTTTTTGTAAAGATTAAGAGAGTATATATACACACACACACACATATATACACACACACACACATATATACGTATGTGTATATATACAATATAACAAATAACAACTGAGTCAAAAAGTGTATCTTGGAGCTCCCTAGAGGAAACAAAGAAGGAAGCATGACAGGCTTCATGTCTTTCATGTGTAATTGTTGACAGCACAGGAGTGCATCACAAAAAGCATTCTTCAAACTATTGGAAAGGCAAGGATCTTTATCTAATACACATTGGGCAAAGTAATAAAACACGTCCTCAAATGTGGTTTAACAAGACTGGAGAGATTTCTTCATTTTGCTTGCTCTCGTTGAAAGCTAAGGGTTTCATTCAATAAATGATGCTGAATATGGGCAGTGGTCAGGATGATACATCCAGCTAATGCAATTTTTAGATGCCTAGCTGCATTTAGGGAAAACCTTGGCGAAGCTTGAACACTTTAAGCGACTGAACAGTGTTAGACAAGCCTTTACAAATAAGGTGTTTTTGACATAGCTGAATGAAAATTCAGGTCTGAGTTCTTGAATGAAGATAGAAAGAAAAAAATTAAAATTCCTGCTAATTATATCACTACCAAAAGAATTAAATCTTAGTAATCTCTATTTGTGGTTAAAACTAAGAGTAGATGAAGGAAGAAATGGAAAGGGAAAATTTACAGCTCATGAGAAGCCCAGAAAAGGAACACAACAAAAAGAAATTTGAAGAACTGGAAACCACACTTAAAAGTTTAGACCATCTCGTCTCCAGAGATTCAGGTACTGGAGACACTAGATGCTGGTATCTTCCATGACCTAGACTCCCTACAGCATGAGGCTTTCTGAGGCTGAGAGAAGCTTCCTCACCTGAAACTATGATCAATCAATCAATCAATTTGACATGGGGAGCAACTTGAAGGCATTTCATCTTCAGGAGTTTGGAAGATTAAGAAAATTCCTTTTTCAGGGTTGTTACTTAGGGTCCTGTGTCCAGAAGCTTCTCTCAGTCACGTTTGTGTGGTCTTGCTGGGCAGCTGGGGATCATGTAAATAAATGCCTGAGGGACTGGGTCATCTTCTCACCAGTGAATCCTCAGTGTCTCCCATAGTATGAGTGATTAATAAACATTTATTGAGTTGAACAAATTAATTAGTAAGTGAACTCCAGAAAAGACAATTTGCCAGTAGTATTTCCTGTAGAAAAATACAGGGATAATAAACCACAAATGGTAACTTGATTATCCATCATGGTTATAGAAGTTGAAGATGTGTATATGTCACTTTGCATTTCCCAAAAGGGTCCACACATTATAAAGGGAAAAGCGTTCGAAGACGGTAACACAAAGATGTTCATAACACCAATCATTATAGCAGCCAAATATTGGAAATAACTAAAATGTTTCATAAATAAGGTATGGGATAGATAGATGAAATATAGTTCTTATTAAATAATTGAATATTAGATTATAGAACTTTATTATTCAAATAGGAAAATACACATGTTCTACTGTTAAATGAACATTAGGTAGCAATAGTAAATCAAGCATAATTTTGAACTTGGAAACTAAATAATATGTAATATTATTTAATTAATAGAATGTAAGTTTTATGTGTGTTTTTCACAGAAAGGATTTTCGAAATGTTAACAGTGCTTATCCCTGGGTAGAATAATTATTGATTACTTTATTTTCATTGTTTTTAATGCTGTCCTACACCTAATGAAACTCCCTATTCTCCAAACACTACATTTATAATCAGAAAGGTAATAAAATGACTTAAAAGTAAAAAGAAAATGCTCTCTTGCTGTGGCCAGATAGTCTGTATTCTAGTTCTATCTTTGCCTGGGGAATCTTTAGGAAGTTTACTACATTCTCTTAGACCTGTCCATCTTACCTGGAAAATAGAAATACCAATAATGGTACTTGGTCTTTTAATTTTAAAAGGCAGATGTGAAGACAAAATGTGGCAATTCATAGGAAAACATTTTGCAAACTGCAAAAACAGATACATATGATAATGAGGAGGAAAATGAAAAAAAAAGGCAGAGGAAGAGGAGAAGGGGACAATGAATTTTTGGGGTTGAGAGATGAGAAAATGAATGTGGCTAGTGGTAATATTTGGAGACATCATCGGAACAATTTTTTTCAGAGATGGGTGTCACTCTGTTGCTCAGGCTGGAGTGCAGTGACCATTCATAGACACAATCATAGTGTGCTACAGCTTCCAATTCCTGGGCTACAGTGATCCTTCTAGCTCAGCCTCAGGAGTCACTGGGACCACAGGCATGTTCCATTTCTCCCAGGTAAGAACAATTTTCTTATGAGAAATGTAAACTTTTGTCTTAGAACTGGGGAAATTATATAGTGTTAAATTCAAGTCATTTTTATTCCTGCTATCAAGTTCTGCACAGAATGGCCTGGCCTGTGAACCTGCTTAAGAATTAGGCTGGGTCTCTGGCCATTGTTTCTTTATGCAGAAGATTGGAAGATGTGAGTGGTGGACATGTGAGTAGTGGTAGAAGCAATAAATGGTCATTTAATTAACTCGAATAGAAACCTTATTTACAGAGAAAATAAAAATAAATGCACAGCTAATCATCAAAATTTCTTTCCAATTCCATTAACAATCTCTGTGTCCCCTTGATAAAGTCTGTTCCTTTGGCCTTCAGTGTTCTCCTTCATTCAACAACAGGTATCAACTAAATCATCTCCTAAGTCCTCTGAGCAGTAAAGTTCTATGAGTCTTAGATTTTATAGATTCTATATGTAGATTCTACACATATTTACCCCTATCATTTTCTACATTCCTATGAGTTAGGGAATCTGAGCTAAATTATTTCCATTCCACTCACAAAGACATTCTTTTGGCTGCCTTGATAAAGCTTGCTTACTGCTAATTAGTTTGGCTGAAACATTATAATACAATGCCATTATAACATTTTAGCTTCTAAATTTCTGTTTCTTCATTTACAAGCTGAGAATAAAAAGAGTACCTACGTTGGATGGTCACTGTGTAGTTATAAGAGATCCTATACCAAAAAATGTCTAGGACAGTTACCTAGCACAGGGTACGTGTGCAATTAAAATTAGTTGGTAATATTGATGTGATTTGTTTTGAGTTTTTTCCTAAATTTTTCTTTGAACTTAGCAGCAGTTGTGAGAAAACTCATTGAAATCTGGAGTTTGACTCAGAGACCTATTTCTTGATTTAAAACTCTATGGAGTCACATCCCACACAATCTAAAGAGTGCCATGTTCTTTCATTAAATGTCCAATGGTTCAAAAGGTTGTTGTTGTTCTTGAAGCCTAGATTTGGCTTCATTGGAGCCTCCACCAGCTAAATTCACATTAAAGCTAAAAGCTAAACAAAATAAATCCAAATTAATGTATGATTAATGCACTGCTTTTTAAAAAAGGATAAATGGAGCATTTTATTAACACTTTTTTGCTGCAACAAAATGACAGTCCACATATTTTCATTCAACACAACAAAAGCTGTGATCACATTACATCACTTTGAGGCACAAAGCAAAGGGTATTTTTTTTCTTAAGGTGAAGAATGATTTGCATTTTCTAAACAAACTTCATGTTTTATATTTGCAGCAGCAGGGCCTCCAGTCACTAGCACAATACAATGAACAGATCAAATATCCAGAATAGACAAAATACACCAATAATATTTTGAGTTGAATTGGGAAATGCATTATCATAATTTCAGGACATTATAAAGAGGTCTGATGTTAGCTTTTTTTAAGAAAACAAAATTATTCCAACCACCCAAACGGCTACTACAAGCAAAATGAAGGTAATATACAGACAGGAAATTGTATGCATTGCACTTATTGCTTGGTACACAAATGTTGCAATTCTTGTTGAGTTATATTAAGAAATGACAAGCAAAATGCCTCTTCCCCACCTAAAATTCTATGACTCTATGAAAGTAGAAATTGCAATTCCCTAACCCAACATTAGGTGTATGCTATTTTTGGTTTTGTGTGAAGATTGTTTATTATGTTTCTGTGTATGGACATGTATAAGATATACAGATATATATATAGAGAGACCACTTTAATATAATTTATTGTCCTATATATTTAAGACAAATATTTCTTAATAGGACTTTAAATAATAAAATTGCCTACTTACAATATCTCTATGAAGTTAATCTTTTCATATTATATATAGCTCTGTGGTACAAGTTTCATATAGTATTTAATTATGAAGGAAGAAGGATATCTAAACCATTTTCTATTTCTTTGTTCTTAATATTGCATTTTAAGGGATATATTTCCATAGTAAATTTCTTATTAGATTCTTTGTGGTGTATATATCTCTTTTTTTTCTAATGCAAGTTACAACCAGTACAAAGTTGTAATAAAAATACATTGAAGTTTATTTCTTTTTATATTTTTTTGCAAAAAAGTTATGTGATATGCTACATGAAAAGTTTTATTCTATTGAAATGTGAAGTGTTTCATACTGTTATGTAAATGGATGGAAGAACATGAAGCATACCCCTCAATTTACATGTTCTCTTTCACAGAAATAAGTGTTTGTGCCCAAGCATTTCATAGAAAAGACTGCAAGATACTCCTTTTGAGGACTAACAAAATATCTTACATTATGCAATTCAAATAGTTATTCAGTACAACTTTGTAGCTGATAGTTCACAATGTACTTCCAGACATATCCCAACTCCCTGATTTTCACTTAATAAATGTTGCCTCTACCTGTTGCAGCCAACTTCTGTATGCTATCCTGCAATACAGTGTAACAAATATATAAGTGCGTTTTGCATGATCAAGTAGCTTTGGCTTCCTAACTTTTGTAGGATGAGATGTTGTGCTTTATTAAATAGTGATGAGTTTTAGCTCATATGAATCCAAAGGGTAACTACTTGTTTCTACAATTTTGACCAGTCAACCTTTTAAGTCACAAATGCAAGAATGGATGACTTGAATGGAAATGATGGAACTTACAATTTAACAGATTGCACTTGATGGTAACCTCATGGGTTTGCTTTGTTTTCATTTTTACGGCAAGACTTGCCTGGTTTATATGTTTACATGTTTACACCACGTGTTTTTAAATTTTTTGTGTAATCACATGAATTTAATCACAAACACTAAAAATAAATCCAGTAATTAGTTTTGTTATGAATGATCAACTCGGTCCTTATAGCTATATGAGTCTTGTACTTCTCCTTGTACAAATTCCTCTTTCTTTTCCCAACCACTGGGCCAACCTCCATTGGCCTGTGTTGTGGCACCATAAGACTTGGTGGTACCATAATTTATATAATTTTGAGTAATGTCCCCTGTTTCTTCATCGAGTTCATCTTCATGAATAAATCCACATTTTTCTTCACTTGTTTCCTCAGGGTCTGCCCAGGGTTGTTTCTCTCCTGAGGCAAATATTGCATAAAATATAACTCCACCATAGTGGACTAGGGCAGCGATGAGGAAGACATACTGCCACTCTTCACGTGACTGCAGTGACAAAAAGCAGCACTGTGAGAACAGACTCCCCATGATTTAAACACCTAACGTCTTCTCTGAATACACCACCACTGAGTTTTCATAAAACACTGTATTTGGGGAAATCCATGTACTGATTTTGTGAAGCAAACACTCTATATAACACTTCTGTAATACTATTACTTTTATTATTTGATGTTTTAAATCTAAAAGTTTAGAAATAAAATTCCAAATGTATCTATGGCCTGCTGATTTTTAAAATATTCATAATCTCTTTTCATTTCCATTGATTTACTTATCTTTCTATTCCATTTCTTTTGTTTCTTTACTTCTAGTAAACCAGAATTTTGAAGCTCTGCCTACACATATAAGTACAAATAGCTGACGATAATATTCTCCCTTGGACAACTGCGGAAGAGTCTGAATTGAGGTTTACAAACAAAGCTCAGAAGACATCTGCTTGAGTATTTTAATAAGCCAGAGAAAAAGGGGGTTTTTATCACACCAGGGGTATCAGAATTATTAAAAAGGGTTGAGAAACATATGCTTATTGGTTAGGGAAATTGACTTTCTTGGAATTCTTAAAAAGATTTTTTATTCTGAGTCTCATTTATCTTTCCCACTCCGAGATGTGGTGACTGGACAAGAAAGAGAATACTAAGGATAATATTTTAACTCTTTTCCAAAAAGATTATCATTTTGAGAAACTGTCTTCTATGAATAAACATCCGTTTTGGCCACCTTACCTTATTCTTTGTCATTGCACCAACAATGATAGGACAAACCATTCCTGACAATGTGCCAACACCATTTGAAATGCCCATTAAGATACTGGCATATCTTGGAGCAATATCCAAGTGGTTAACATTGAAACCTGAAATACACACATAAGTTTTGACTCAGGGGATCCTAAACTTCTTAGAAGTAAGTACCTGTAAAACCACACATCACAGCTCCTTAAAATATACTGGGTTCAGTGCACGTGCTTAATTACGTTGTGATAATTTCTCTCGGGGATATAATGAGAATAGAATGAGGTATGAATTCTTATCCAACACTTAATATGTGATGTTCACTCCAGAGAGGAGGTAATGTTTTCTTAACAACAACAAAAAAAGGCAGTCCAGGAGGACATTGAGCATTAACAAATCTAAATGTTTTCTAAATATTTTATTTTTTTCATTTTCTAGTGGAAATATTTGACTATTACTCAACCTATAAAAGATATATATGAAGATATTTATAAAAAGATATATGTATGTGTCTTTTTATCAGCAGTCAAAATCAGAATGTCCCAAGTACAAAGAAAAAATATATATCTTACCAGATATAGCAAATCCACTGAATCCCACTGCAAGTACCAAGAATGAGATTGCTACTCCTCTAGTATGAGAATAGCCAACAACCAGGAGTAGTGTGGCTTCCATGCCAAAACCTTCAGAAGCAAACACATAGAAATTCTTCAAAAATTTTTGAAATTTTACCAGTGAACCAAAACTGCTAAAAATGTTCCAATTTATTGACCTAGAAATTCCACTTCAGAGAGTCTATCTTCCAAACTACTACTACTACTACTACTACTACTACTACTACTACTACTACTAATTATTATTATTATTAGTTATCCTAGAGATTCATGAAGCTTTCCTTGTGTTTTAATAAAAACATCCAGGCCAGATGTGGTGGCTCATGCCTGTAATCCCAGAACTTTGAGAGGCCAAGGTGGGCGGATCACCTTAGGTCAGGAGTTCGAGGCCAGCCTGACCAACATGGAGAAACCCAGTCTCTACTAAAAATACAAAATTAGCCAGGCATGGTCACCCATGCCTGTAATCCCAGCTACTCTGAAGGCTGAGGCAGGAGAATCACTTGAACCCGGGAGGTGGGGATTGTGGTGAGCTGAGATCATGCCATCACACTCCAGCCTGGGCAACGAGAGTGAAACTCCATCTCAAAAACACAGAAAGAAACAAAGAAAAACATCCAAAACAACCTAAAGTTTCAATGATGGGAAGAGAAGGTAAGTTAGTTACAATAAATACAAATGGCTTTATTTATTTATTTATTTATTTATTTATTTATCTATCTATCTATCTATTTATTTATTTATTTATTTATTTATTTTGAGACGGAGTTTCACTCTTGTTGCCCAGGCTGGAGTGCAATGGTGCGATCTTGGCTCACTGCAACCTCTGCCTCCAAGGTTCAAGCAATTCTCCTGCCTCAGCCTCCCAAGTAGCTGGATTACAGGCACCCACCCCGATGCCAAGCTGATTTTTTGTGTCTTTAGTCGAGATGGAGTTTCACTATGTTGGCCAGGCTGGTCTCGAACTCCTGACCTCATTATCCACCCACCTCGGCCTCCCAAAGTGCTGGGATTACAGGCATGAGCCACCGTGCCCGGCCACAGATGGCATTATAAAGCAGTTACTTAAAACTAGGAGTTATGAAAAGTTTGATGTAATATGAGGAAGTTATTTTAAGTGAACAGTGAAGGCACAAATGCAACTGCATCTAAGTAATTTGATATGTGTAGAAAAAGTTATTTTCTCATGTAGGTTAAACTGATTGAACTACAAACATGTCCTTAGTGCCACTTATGTACTTACCACCACAATTCATGATCTTTCTCACTGTCGTAGTTGAAAGAATCTGCTTGCTTCTTAGAAAATCTGCAATTTGCCCCCCAATAGGCACAATAATTGTCATTACTAAGTGTGGTACAGCAGATAGCATGCCAACCTGATGAAAAAGAAGAAGGGGGAGAAATAGACATAACCGTAAACAATGTGAGTAATTTAATGGCCTTGGTTTCTGAATCTGTCATCACGTTTTTATGGACAAACGAAGGAAAAATGCTCTTTCCAAATGATCACTTGCTCATTCCTAGAATAAGTAATGCCTTCCACAGAATACATGAGAAAAGCTAAGCAAATTTACTTGGATCCCTTTCGACCTTCTGTGAGAAGTAATATATATATATTTTTTGCTATGTAATGCATCAGTAAATTTTGAGTATGATTCAACTCTTCTGATATTGTTAAATGTGTTTGCACAAATACATCCTTAGTGAAAGAGAGCAAAAGTGGTGAGAGAGAGACAGAGGAAAAATACGTTTGTCACATCTTGAAGAGGCTGTATTTTAAATTCATGTTTAATTCATATGGGAAAAATGCATATTTATACTTTATAGATATCTTATGAGTAAAAAGCACAGACATAATTTCTGTAGAGTAAGATCCCAGATAATGCAGATAATTTCTTCAATTTTAAGTATTTTCTGCGTCAAGTATCAATACTCGATCACATTTTTGTATGGTGGCATGTAGTTTCTCAATTAATTTCATGCTAAATAGCCTAATTTCAAACTTTACCCACCAGGATCAGTTAAACACATATTTTTAACCATTACTTACACACAAAGTGCTGTGTTCTAAGCCTTATGGACAGTAAGTATAAATAAAACGCATTTAAATTATGTATTACCACATACTTGGACTTAATAAACTTTGACTGTAAACATATAAGGAAGTTTTTTTACTAAGTAAACTTTGAAAAACAATTTTTGGCAGATGGCATTCATAATGTGTGTTTAAGTATGTCTTTCCAATTAGATTATCGAAGGTTTGACACAAAGATTCTATTTTATTTTACACTGGTATGTAGTATGGTATCACAATCATGGATTTGAGTTGTAATGATTAATTGAGATAGTAAATGATTCCACAATAGGTTAACTGTTCAGGCTACATAATGATCTCTTCCATCCCAGATGGATGATATTAATAGTCTTCTTACTAAATAAAAAAAAAAAAAAATTGAGAGTCAGAAGACTTAAGTGACTGTGAGAGTCAAGTTTCGAATCAGTTCTACCTGAGTCCAAAGACTGGGCTCTTAGCCTTTATACTTGACACCACACCATGAGAAGGAAAAATCAAATGAAATCAGACAATATATATTAATGTGCTTAGTCTAGTATGAAACTTGGTATGTAGTAGGGGCTCAACAGGTACCTAAATAAAGACGTCAGGTAAACTGACATTAGAAAAAATAAACCATTATTGCTTTTGAGACTAGCATCTTGAGAAAACTACAGGGCTTTTTACTCTTAATATGGAGTAAATATATTTCAAGCAGTCAATGTGTAGAAAGAAACTTTTGAACAACAACAAAACATTCTGAAAGACACTATGTTAGGATTTGTGTAGAATTACATGGTATGTTTTTGGCATTTATAAAGGCAGGCTAAAAGTTTGGAAGTAACCACATTGCCTAAGTCCACATAAATGACTTGCATTTTTACCCAGTGTTTAATAAGTCTGAAAAGTTTTTTAATTGAAAATCCTCTGTTATTTACTATCTATTCGAACAATCATTTTGACTACTTTGGATAAGAAAGGAACAAAGCTATGGTTATTTTTTCACACTTTCAGCAAAGGGTGTGCAAAGCACTATGGAAAATGCAAGGTGCTAACAATCTACAGGGTTAATGAGACAAGTTTTAGACTATTTTAGCGTATTGATTTAACATTTAAGGGTATTGACTCTCCTAGTTTCTTAAACAATATGTGGATATACTCCGCATTTGACCTCAAAAGAGCCAAAGAGGTTTCAAAAGTTTGAGAGTTATTCAGTGGTCTTCTTGGCTTTTGGGGACTTATGAGGAATCACTTGTCACATGATCAAAATGATCAAAACCTTCCTAAAGATCATTTATGTCAATCACATGAAAATTTGCATATTATTTTAAGGTTTTGAAAGGCTAGGATAAATGTTTTTGAGCTTATAACTGATTTATTCTTCATAGAAACTCCAGTAATTAGATTTTTGTCCCAGCCTTCTTTTAGCTTTTCTGGGTCATAGTCTAGATCATATGTCTTCCTATCTGATCCATATTCTGTTCAGAAATAGC
This sequence comes from Rhinopithecus roxellana, assembly GCF_007565055.1. Lineage (NCBI taxonomy): Eukaryota > Metazoa > Chordata > Mammalia > Primates > Cercopithecidae > Rhinopithecus > Rhinopithecus roxellana. The sequence continues at coordinate 22,539,576 of NC_044563.1, read as the reverse complement.
AGCAAAGCACAGCCAGCCAACACTATTCTTCTCCTCCTTAAATAGGAAGCTCAAAAGGAGTGGATGTCTATTCTCATTTGGCTTGCCCCTTATAATCTGACCTTTCAAAGTGCTGGTTAATCCTATCACTGACCTGTTGATATGCCATTTTCAAGGGCCTGAAAATGTTACATACAAGCATAGGCTGATATAATATATTAAATCATATGTGTGTGTGTGTGTGTGTGTGTGTGTGTTTTAGAAAATAAAAATAAAAATATATATACCTGCTATATATAGTATTAGCTTATGCCAGTATATAATGATATATATATAAGTTAAATAATATAATTAACTTACATAGCTAAGTGATATAAAATCTATGTTATAATTTTATTTATATATATGGTGCTGTCTTAACTAAGTCATTATAATTAGAATGAAGATTAAGCCATTGCACTCATATTTCTTTCTGTAGGATACCCAATTTAACTAAAGTTGAAGAGAATGATCTTCCATGTAAATATTTTACTTACTTTACCTAAATTTGGATGCACTTTTTAAATAATATCCTTATTATTTAATGGTATTAAGTTAATACCATTATTTAGAGATAAGAAAATTGAAGCCGATAATTACTCAAAACTCTGCCCAAGATTATATACCAATACTTTGTTGTAGAGCTTGAATTTGAAGCCATGTCAGCTTAGACCCGAATCCAATTCTCTGTGTTCTCCAGCATGTCCTATACAATTTTTTTCAGCTAAGTCAGAATTTTTTAAACCAATCTAATTAGTATCTGACGACCAATGTGTCTGTGTGAATTTATCCACAATTTTCGTTAAAAATATAACTAATGAATGAAATAAACCAACCCATCTGCTGGTTGATTTATAATTAGTTTTTACAAAATACCATTGCTTTTACTCAAGCATCCTCAATTAATTGGAGCCATAGGGCCAAAATGACCACATAGTTTCATTAACATCAGTTGGCTTCTTCACTCTCCCCCCAAGACCTGGCTTTATTCATAGCCTCTCAGTGTCATATTTGTCCTAGATTATGAAAATGGACTCACACCTCCAGCAGCCTTTGTTGAGAAGTATAACACCTCTCAGAGCTCCCAAAGGCTACCCTGGAATGTTTGATCAGCTCTAGAGAGAAGAGCTCTGTCTAAAGCAGCCATTCTTCTCGGGGATGGAGGAAACAGTTTCCTTAGAAACAGGAATTACAAAAGAGCTCTTAGAATAGCCACTCCTAAACTGAGGTTTTCTTCAGTCCCAGGTCTCAGTCTTTCAAGTAGAGACAGAATATGAATAGCGAGCCCAGCTGGACTTATGTAATGACATGAAGAGAGATAGCAAGACCATTGCCAGCACAGACAGTGTATTCAGGACTCAGCAAAGGGCTTGACACAGAGATGGCATTGAGCAGATACTCACTAAATACTTGAATGGATATATGATTTACCTGAATTTGAATGGCATAGTAAAGATAATTAAACAGAAATCAAAGAATCTTTGTCTAAATTTGATGTTGTCATGCATTACTAGCGTGGCTTTAAGCAATTTAATTACTTTCCCTAGTTTCTGTTTCCCCATAATTTCAATAGAAATGATAACTGTTGTTCAACAGATCAACCAGCAAAAGTTGTTCATGAATACGAGAGTAGTTTCTAAATTTCGAGTTCCTATATAAATATAAAGTAGCATTTTTGTATTCATTTTACCCTCATAGAAAATCTCAAGATGATTTTATTCCCATAGCTATGAACAAATGTCTGTGGAAGTTTGCATGCTGTATTCTAATTGGTAACTTATTTTCATGTTTACACCACCAAGCTGTGAGCATTTTGAGGACAGAAGCTATGTTTCTATTTCTGCATCTCACATAAAGTTCTGCACATTGTGTTCAACAAATACTTGTTAAATTAATAAATTGGATGGACAAAATATGAAAATGTTTTCAGATTTTCTTTTACAATCCTCCTATCTTTTCACTGGATGAGAGTTCTAAGAGCATTGAAGAATAATTAGATTGGAAATTAGTAAGTACAATTCTATTTGAATGGAAAACTTTTTTTGTTTGTTACATTGTCTGTGACCTGAGACATAAAGGGAGTTATGCTTATTTACAGGGAAAAGATTACACTGCTGCTCACCCCAATTAGGCTGTAAGTTCCACGAAGGCAAAAATTAGGTTTGTTTTGCCTGTATTCTCAGTACCAGAGAGCGATTCTAGCAGACAATAGAATACAGTAGACACTGAAACATTTTACTTTGCTTCTGTTTCCTAGCAGTTGTTTAATGAATAAATGAATAATCTCTGAAAATTAGAGGACAAAAATTTTTGTAAATGAATTTAGTATTCACTTAAATACATAGGTAATCCACGATTTATATAAGAATACATTTTACATACCTTGCTAATTTCAAATCCAAAGACTTCCTCAAAATATGCTGGCTGACTAATAAGCAATAAATAAAAAGTCCAGCTTCTGCAGAAGTTTGCAACAATTATTGCATAGACTGGCATGGATGTAAAAAACTTCCTCCATGGAGTCTTGAATTTCTGAAATTCCAAAAAGAGAGACATTATGACCATTTTAAATATTTTCAAACTTAAATGGGAATAATAGGTGCTTTGCATTTTCAGGATGTATATGACAGGTCATAAGTAAGAGGTAGAAAGATGTAGTGAAGCATTAATTATAACCACCCAGTTAATCTTAGCTACATAAGTAATCATTGGAAGAGAAAAAAATAGGATCTCAATCACTGCAACTTATTAGATTATTCCAGCTTTAGGAATACACAGGATTACATAATTATAGAAAATTGATTCCAAAAGCATAGGTCCTAGTTTCTAAGGTTTTTTTTCCTTTTTTTATTTTTTTAATGGTGATAGATCGTATCTCAGCAAAAACTTACTGCCACATCAGTGAGCTTGTGATAGCCAAAATATTTCATTTAAAACATTGAAAATCCAATGTATTCATGAAGAGAAAGCTACAAAAACTTAAGAGTACAGTATTCTAGACTAGACCCTACCTGAAGTCAATTATTCTACTACCAAACAATCTAAGTCAATTATTCTACTATCAATCAATCCAGAAATTGTCTTGATAGCTAGTAGCTATAACCATAAATTCTGTGACACTGGAGTTCAAGGTTCTGTAAAACTCAGAACAGCTGGGTGAAAGCATTTGTCTATCCCCAGCGTACCTTCGGCACTTAACTAGTTACTTAAAATATTCAAAGCATTCAAAATTAACAACCTAAATATGATCAGCTTTGCATATGACCCCTTTAAAAAATTAAACCTAATTATACTTAAAGTTTCTGTGTATGCCAAAATGTAAGCAAGTACGTATTTTCCCCCAAGATAACATTTTTAGACATTAAAATATCTCTCATATTTCCCGATTATTTCTCAAGTACTTTATTTTGAACATCAAAATACTGTTTGGTGAGGAAACAGTGGCCTAAAATAACTTTGTTAAGTTATTTAACTTAACTTAATTTAAAATAACTAAGTTAACTTTATTAAGCTAACTTGGGATCCTTGACCTAACTGAATGACTGAAAGAGGAGGCAAACATCTTTCACGTGGATTTAACAATTATTCCTGAATGTAAAACCTCATAATTGCTAGTATTGGTTGTGGCTGTAATTAAGCCAGTTAAAGATCACTTTAAATGCAACACAGGAGGAAGTTATGATGTGGTGATCATAAATATATGAAAGACAAAAAAGAAACGAACAAAAACAAAAGTCTGCCCTAATAATATGTAATGAATACTGTGGCTTTAGATAAAAAATTTTAGTGGCAGCATCATAAATAGTTTCAAAAAGTACAGTTTTTAAAAACAAATCAATATGTTATAAGAAAATAATTCCAGATAAGTACATTCATTTCACAGATAATAAAAATGTCAGAAGACAGAAATGTCTGCATGATAGTATTATGTTAGCATAAGAAATGACTCCAGAATATTATTAGAAGTAAAAGAACTTTTCCCTGCTGGGCAAAGATCCTTTCATTCATACAAGGATCATCTTTCCTGAGAACTTTATTCTTTACATGGTAAAGCACTTCATCAAAAGCAAGAGAAAAATATCTCATCTTATACCTTGAAAAATTGTTGAGGGATTAAGGGGAAGATTATAGTATTCTGATGATTTTAGAGAAAAATATATTTAAAAGACATTGCAATCAGTTGCAATGTGTGATTCTTAATCAGATTCAGATTCAAAACAAATAGCTAAAAATAAATTTGAATACAGGTTAGATATTAGAATGTAGACAGCGCTAGAAATCTGAATATGATGTAGGTGTTAAATGATGTTACAGAATTGTTTTTAATTATGTTAGGTGTGATAGTAGTACTGACATTGTGAAGGAGAATATTATTTTTCTAGAGATACATATGAAGTTTTTATGGATAAAGTATTTTGATGTTTTATTTACTTTGAAATGGTTCATCAAAACAAAAATGAAATAAATATGCAAGATGGTAATTGTTGCACCTATGTGGTGAGTATATGATATTCCTGTCAGTATTCCTTCTCCTTTGCTGTATATTAAATTTGTTCACAAAATAAAAGTTCGAACTAGAATACAAGTTATGTTCCCACATAATCTCATTTTAAAATTTACTTTCAAGCTACAGGAATATATGAAACATCAGTAAGAAGTAAAATATTGTGTTTAGAAAAGCAGTGAGGTATAGGAAGTGGGGAGCTGAAGATTATCCATGCTGTTTTTTCATTCTCCTGCTGTTCTTTCTGAGGTCATTTGTAGGAATTAGTTTTTACCTAGACAGAATTTCTGATTATTTTTTAAATTTATTTCTAATCTAGACATATGACCTCTCAAGAACTGGCAAATAAAAGAACATAATGAATTAATAGGATGTAGATATAGGCTGATCACATTATTTTGGGGCTAGAAATCGAGGCTAAACTCAAAACTTGCCAGATACCAGTCTCCATTACCTTCTGCTTAAAATAACTGCAACCAGTGGGCACCAGTGCATATTACCAATCTTCCACCCACTCCCATATCACCTCTTGTTTCTGAGTAGCCACCATAAGAAATTATTAGTCTATTTACAGAAGGAAACACAAAGGGGAAAGTTCTAATGCCAAGCTAACTCATGGAACAACTACACAATAAAGATTCATTTAAACCATTGAAGTTCAACTTCTGAATTATATATGATATGGGATTTTTCTTATTCATTAAAGGCCAATTTGACTCAGCAATAATGGGTGATAGACTTTTTTTTTTTTTTTAACCTAAGATGAGACATCAAAGACAGGCATTCTCTAACAAATGAAGTAAAGAATCTGAGCTAGAATCAACCACACCTAGAATAGGGAGGGAGAGGTGTTTGTTTTAAAAGAACAAATGCATAATATGTAAAGGGCATTGATTCTTCAATTAGTGTATGACATCTTCCAGCTCTTAGCATAAGGAAACTATCATTGATCAGATCGCCAAATGCCTCAATATGTCTAAATACACTACTTTTACTCAACAGCGTTTTCTTTTTTTTTTTTTTTTTAGACTGAGTGTCGCTCTGTCGTCCAGGCTGGAGTGCAGTGGTGTGATTTCAGCTCACTGCAACCTCCACCTCCCTGGTTCAAGCAATTCCCCTGCCTTAGCCTTCTGAGTGGCTGGCTCATGCCACCAGGCCTGGGTAATATTTTTGTATTTTTAGTAGAGCTGGGGTTTCACCATGTTGGCCAGACTGGTCTCGAACTCCTGACCTCAGGCAATCCACCCGCCTCGGCCTCCCAAAGTGCTGGGATTGCAGGTGTGAGCCACTGTGCCCAGCCTTCTTTTAAAAATATAATATCGGGGGGCTTTTTAAATTAATTACTATGTACAATATATCAATGTTACATAGAATACAACATTTGCATTATTGAAATAGAACTATGTTTTCTCTCTTTTTAAGTAAATCAGAAGAAATCAAATCATCAGAAAAAAAGGGCTTCACAACATTGTCTTTATGATGCTTGATATTCATAATAAAATATCATTATTTTGAACTGTTTAAAAAAATACTGTTTAGGTTTGCAGTTACAGTTATAACCCAGTGTACATTTTTAAATGCTTAAGAAAGGATAAAGGAAAAAAAATGACAGATAGAGGAAACAGCTATTATTCCTAAGTCAGAGAATATGAATGGACCAAAAAAAAAAATAAGTTATGACTGATACCAAATTAGTTTTGCTGAAGAAGAACTTGTAAGATAGTTTGGTTGGTCAATGGGGGCGAGATGGGAATAAGATAGGAATATACACCATAATAAAGTTCTTACTTCCATTGCACCTAAAAGATTTGCACTCTCTCCAATGCTTTCTTCTATGTACCTACGTTCTTCATCTGTAATAGTAGGATGCTTTGCAGGACTTTCATAAGACACCAAAAGCCAAAACATGTACCAGACCATTCCAAAGCTTCCTGCAAGCAACAGTTCAGAAGGAGAAAGTCAAATCTATCACAAATACTTCCATTTAACAGTGATGTGCTGGAATAAAACTGCAATCATCTCATGGCAAACACATTCTATTAGAAAGAATTCAAGCTTATGTTTCTCCAACTGACATTAGCCATCTTTTCTTCTCTTTTGCCATTAAGTTTCAAACTTCTTAAAGGCCAGGCCTGTGGTTTTATCTCCTTGTCTCTATGAAATAGCACTGATATACAATAAGCCATAAATAATTATTATAACAGTGTGGTTTGGAAGGTATTCATTCATCCGACAGTACTTAGCAGTTAACATTCTAGGCACTCTGGTTAAGTGCGAGAAATATAATGAACAAAACAAAATTCCTGTCCTCAAAGAATTATTCTGGGGGTGAATCCTTTTCTTTATTGCCTGCCTAGAATATATAAAAGTGGTTCCATTTCCAGAGAAAAGAATTGCTCATTTCCCTCTCCTGTTAGCATTTCCAGATCTGGCAAACAGACTATTAAATAAAACCTAGATTATTTTAGCATGAGTGCCTACATTACATAAAAAGTGGGCCTCTGTACTTAATGTGGTAACAACACTTTTCGTGACTGTATGCCATATTATTTTTACCACATACTATTGCCTATTGATCCTTCTTTGGGCAGATGAAAGTTATAAATTCCAAGGCCCTAAACTGTAAATACTTTTTCATCCTCTTCTCACCATTAAAACATGTCCTTTTTGTGCAATATAAATATGTAAGCATTAATAGTAGCAAGAATTTCAAGTGATTTATTCTAGTTTCCCAGCAGTTGACCATTTCATTTTTTTCCCTCACACTGTTCTCTTTGTCCCTTGGGTAACAATCTAAATGCTCCTGATCCCTACAACACTTTTTCTTTGGCCTATCCGATCTCTAAGAAGTGTTCCTTAACACCATACATAGCTTCTGATGAGCTGTGTCCCTTTTAATTACTCAACATTGAAGTAAACATGATTTAGGTTCAGATAGTGCTTAAAAATTCAGTATAATATAGTGTTTACAGAATATAACTTCCAGTTTCAAATCCTGTCTGTGTCACTCATTCGCTATATGATCCAATCAGTAACTGAATCTCTCTAAACTTCCACTATAAAATGAGATAATAATTCATTTTATGGAATTATAGAAAAGTCAAAGGAGGTAATGTATAAATCAACAAGCACAGTAGATTGCACAAAATAAGCACTCAAAAAATGAGAGATATTGTAATTTTATAAGAATTATCATTACCACTAATGGAATTCACCTAAAGCGCCAGATATGCTGCTAATTACTTTATATGTATTATCTTTTTTAACTTAACATCACTATAATGATCTTATCTCTTTAATCTTTAAAATATGACAAATGAATGTGTGACTCCAGACCAAGTTATTGTTACACACAGCAAGTAAGCATAAGCAAGCACTATGATATGACATTTTCAGATTATCTGTTTACATTTTGCATCATTCAATGATAAATATCAAATGAGCTATAACTTGAAATAATGATATTGGTTGTTTATGAGTGCCTTGTTTAAATTTGTATTCTTACTTCAAGGTCACATATCTTCAATTAAGTAATGGATTAAGGCACAAAACAAAGTATTTAATGGATAGCCATATCAACTTGTACAATACATCCTATGAAACAAGTGCTTTTAAACTTTGTTGAATTATGCACTCCTTTGAAAATATAATGAATAGTATGAATTAAAATCTGATTTCAAAAAATCTCCCTAAGGAAAAAAAATGTTCACGAGTACATATATGGCTTGCAATTTAGGGCATTCATGGATCCAAAACCCATCCATGGCTTTTGAACCACAAAAAGTGTCCCTATGATAAGTGACATTTAATAACATTCTACAAGCCTAATAATTTGTTCTGATGAGAACATTTCAAAATGGGAATGAATCAGGGCAAATTTAGAATCAGCCAGATACTGTTCTACCACATGACTTCATTAATATTTCAGATTCTCATGGCAATGTCCAAAGATAATTTTAATCACTGACAATATCAGTTGAGATCCAGCTTTCCTTTATTTTTCCTTTCCCGTTATTAAAAAGTGCCTCTTAAAAAGAAAGACTGTCGGGATATTTTGAAATAGTTACAAGGTGAATATCAAGAGTGTTTTAGACTTAGGATTACATATTTTATTTCAATGTGGAGACTTAATTGCCTTTAATTCTGGGGAAATGAGGACTGAGATATGCTGCTACAGCAGCTAACTGCTGATATTTCATCAAGGAATTGAATAGTCGCATTAGCACCACCATCCCCTTTCAGCTTTCTTCCCCCATTCAATCTTGAAGAGGCAGAATCAGGAAAATGACCAAGAAGGCAATAGCAAAGAGAGATAGGTGCTGCCTAACTCTTTTCTCTTCATCAACTTTTAATCAAGAGAATTTAATATTTTTTCATAATAAAGGACATAGATTTACCAAATGACAAAGTTCCTGTCAGCAATGTGGTTGCTTTTCAAAACAAGAAATAGCAATCTAAGAAAAATAACAGATATGAAGTGTTTTCTAATCCTCTCAGAATACAATGAAAGGATTCTTAAGAGAAGAAAATAAGTAAGTAAACATAGAAATGAATTTAGTGATTGATCTCATTGTCTGCAACCACTTTTCTTTTAGCCTATGCACATTTCATTTAACTCTATTGCATAGAAATATAACATACCATAGACATAAAACACTGAAGACCAGCCAGTGTACTGCACAAGAATGCCAGCTAAAGGCATTGCAATCACAGCGCCAGCATAGGAACCTAAAGTGTAAGGAAGAATGGGAGAAAGGTGAATGAAATCAGTATAAATTATTTATTTCATCTCATATCCCTTGGTTTATTCACAAAGACACTTGTACACTCAGGTATACGGGCCTCACACTCAAATTCCCACCACCACCAAACATATAAATGTCTACATACGTATACAGAAACACGGGATTACACAAGCGGATATCACCTACCTCCTACCCAAGACACGACAGATATTTAAAAATAATAATGGAGCCATGCTGACTGGCATGTGTCCTGCATGTCTGTGTGCTGAACTTGGGACAGAGTGTTCCAATACTAACCAGACACCTGAAATCTATTCTTGCCACCTCAAGCATGTATCTTCTTGTAGCAAATTCATGCAGTTTCAGGTTTGTGTAGTTTTTTCTGACTTCATTTTAACTTTTTTTTCTGCCAGAGGTCTCTTTATTAGAATCTATGATTGAGGGCATATTGCTTCAGTTCTCAATGCATGGCCAGAAGATATCATCAAGGTAAGTTATCATGTTTTTCCACTATGACAAATTTGTTTTCTTTGCTGCCCATAAAACAGTTTAAAACGTGCTGACAATTCTCATGATAATAGGTAGCATTCATTAGCTTTTCTAGTGAATACCACCTGATTTACATCCCTTTGAAATTTACATAGTGGGTTATTAAAAAAAAGGGGGGGGGGGTCTTAGACATATAGGCAGAAATGGCAATATTTGTGCCTTGGGATTTAGACCCAAATGCATGCAAATTCAACCTCTATAGGCAATAATACTGCTAATCTTATGGCTTAAAGATACAGCAAAATCACAGCAGCCTTAATTTCCTATTATTAGGATTATTTACAGCAGTTCTAATATCTGATTTGGAAAGGGAATTGCTTTCTTTCTTACTGCTCTGGTAGAAAGAGTAAAACATGCATTCTGCAGGCATAAAATGACCTTAAATTACACTGATTGTCTTAAAATGTTTTAAAAGTTAACAACGAACAAAAAGTAGCTTCAGATTACCAGAAAGAGCTCTACACTTTAAAAGCTGGGATTGAAGCTTTAATACATGTTCATTAATTCTACTTCCCAAAATAATAGTAAGGTCAGTTATGATCCCAAAAATAAAAGTTCTAATGAATGGGAAATTATAGCAACAGTGCTTAGGAGAATACTTAAAGATCATATTAATTTAATTAATTTAAATTATAATAGTTATTTTCTATAGGCATTTTATTCACTGTAATTCAAACATATAACTGTATCGAATAAAAATTCTGAGAAACTGTTAGATTTTAACCCCAGGCAGAATTCAAAGTAAATTTAATATTTATTCATAAAAATAAATACATAGTCTAATTATGTTTTTATCTCTGTAAACGTGTTTAAAATTTGTATTTTTATATCTTTGTGTCTAGGTAGAATAAAAAGAAAACTCTGAGGTTCTCAAAAAAATGTACTGCAGTATAAGAGTATTATAAAAACCACTCATGAATATATTTGAAATCCTAGATGAAATGGATCAATTCCTAGAAAAATACAAACACAAGAATAAATAGAAGATTTAAGCAAAACAATAAAACTAAAGAAATGGAAATGGTGGTCAAAAACCTTACCACTCACAGATGTGCACACAAAACCCAGATGGTTTTACAGGTGAGTTTACCAAATTGTCAATTCTTATTCAAGTTGTTCCTAAACTTTTACCCACCACAGCTGCATCTGCACACAGTACTCACCACAGAAAGAAGTGGTTGCCAGTCTACTCCTCTCTAGAGGTGGGGCCCATTTGCTCCATATCCCATGACATGCTGGGTAGGTAACACCCTGTGATGGAGGAAGATATACATCACTGTCACCATTTAGCAACAAGAGTCTTTTTAGTATCTTGTTCAAATCCTCCCTGCCCTTCAGGCTTCTTTCCACCTCAATTTTTTTTTTTCTGATTAAGGTAAAAGAAAAGACTGTATATTAATCAATTTATCTGCAATTCTGAACAGTTTGAAAAAATTCAGGAGATCATTTTGTAGGGCATTAAATTCAGTAGCTCCCAAATATAAATATCTATACAGAGAAAAGTGAAGTTTAGATCCTTGGGGCTCACACTTCCTGAAAGCAGTGTCTAACATTTAAGACCTTAAAACAGTTAGTTTTTTCCTGTTGTTTTGAACCTATCCTTTTTTTTTTATTTTTGGAGGGAGAGAGGGTTTTTTGGTTTTTATTTTTATTTTTTTAAGTTCTGGGGTACATGTGCAGGATGTGCAGGTTTGTTACATAGGTAAATGTGTGTCATGGTGGTTTACTGGACCTAGGAACCCATCACCTAGGTGTTAAGCCAGCACTCATTAACTCTTTTCCCTGATGCTCTCCCTACCCTGCCCTTCCCCGATAGGCTGCAGTATGTGTCGTTCTCCTCCCTGTGTCCATGTGTTCTCATTGTTCAGCTCCCACTTATAAGTGAGAACAAGCAGTGTTTTGTTTTCTGTTCCTACATTAGTTTGCTGACGCTAATGGCTTCCACCTCCACCTGTGTCTCTGCAAAGGACATGATCTCATTCCCTTTTATGGTTATATAGTATGAGAAAGGGTTTGTTTGTTTGTTTGTTTTGTTTCATTTTATTTTGTTTTGCTTTTATGTGCCTTAATAGTTTACATTATTTATCTATTTCCATTATACTCCATGGAAAGAAAAAGAGAAATTGGTAAGCCAAACTTGAGTTTTTAAGTAGAATTCTTTCAAAGTCTGCAGACTGATGGAGCAAGATTTGATCATTAGAATTAACTGCCCCAAAAATGTATTCAATGAAATATTTAAGTGAAAACTCATATCATGATTCAGGAACTTACTTAACATAAAACTCCCAAGATACTAATTCGTGGTTATCACCAGCAGAGGACAAACTCTAAAATTCTTGTCATGACACATTAACAAAAGTCCCTGTTTTTTAAGTCAAATAGGCATTAAAATATTTCTTTAATCCCACTCAATTCTAGAAAGAAGGAGGTAAGTAGTGACATTCATAGCTTCATATCATTTATGGACAAAATATCTGATTGTCTAACATTTTCAGTGTTTCATTTTTTATTTTGACTCTATTTAGATACAACCTAATACAATATATTTATTTATAGATGAAGACAAACATAAACTGGTGGTTCTCAACTACATGCCAATCTTAAAAAGACTTCACCCTGAAGTCACATACCTCAACAAGTCCCTGCAGTATTCTAACAAAGATGACGCATCCATAATGCACTCTGGCTGCTGATGGAATTAGCATATTCAGGGTAGAGGTAAGAAGTATGGCAGCTCCGAAAACCCTGAAATAGAAAAGATGGGAACACTGTTTAAATGATTCAGCATCTTACATACACATATATAAATTTCTCAGGTGAAATTAAACATTTAAAGTAATAAAAAAGTGTCAATAATTTTAAGGTGGATTGTTTTTTTCTAATATGTGTTCTGGACTTGACTGGCTAGCCATTGTAAATACACACATGGGCCATCTAGAAATTCTACATTTGATGCACCAAAATATAAAAGAAGGAGCCAATACATTTACTATTAGTAAGGAGCCAAGAAATATACTATTATTTTCTTTATAGACTTAATTTAAATTGTAAATATTTAATAAATCAGTATATGTTTTGGACTCTATTTCAGTCTACAATGTAAACTGCTTAAGGGTAAGAGCTTGTTTTTCACATCCATTGTATCCTTGACACTCAGCACAGTGCCTGACACATAGCTGGTAATAATTGAAGAGTTACTGGAAATAATGGATGCATAAACAAAGTTATTCCTCACATTATGCAACTATTTGTAGCTTTCCTAGAAGCTGTACATACATAGAAATTTTATAAACGAACTCGTATTTTAAATGTCCCAAGAAGTTTCTTGATTAAATCCCTTAGCACATGTTCTCGAAATAATGCCAATAATTATACTTAGTATACCTTTCTCAGGTTTCTCATTTTTTTCTTCTGTTTGAAACGCATCTAGAGCAGCACACATACAATCATTCAAGAAAAAAATGCTAGAAACATCATGCCAAAGCTTGCATCCATCTATAAGTAAAAATTCCATTCCTTCTTTAAAAAAAAAAAAAAAAAAAAAAAAAAAGCAAAACAATAAAACAAAAAAACTTCTGATCAGGTGCAGTGACTCAGGCCTGTAAACCCAGCACTTTGGGAGGTCGAGGCAAGCGGATCACGAGGTCAGGATCTCGAGACCAGTCTGGCCAACATAGTGAAATCCCATGTCTACTACACAAAATACAAATAATTAGCTGGGTGTGGTGGTGTGCACCTGTAATCCCAGCTACTCTGGAGGCTGAGGCAGGAGAATCGTGTGAATCCAGAAATCAGAGGTTGCAATGAGCCAAGATCACACCATTGCACTCTAGCCCGGGCCACAGTGTGAGACTCTGTCTCAACAACAACAACAACAACAACAACAACAACAACAACAACAACAACAAACACTTCTATAATGTTTATACCAAGTAAGAAAAGTATTCCTTTAGCTGGGTTACTTTATAACTATTTTCTTGCAAAGATGTAAAGATGTTTTGGGACATGCTAACTCCAATGAGCTAATCTATGTATTTTAGGCAAATTTTATCAAGTGAAACATGAGCCTTACATTCAGTCAATGTTGGTTGCCTCATAGAAGCTCTAATCTTTCTTCTGGGCACTTTTAAGGGTTACTGTTAAAGACCTGGATTTCTGAAAAGGACCGTCTATGATTATTATTAATCTGCTACAGAAAGATGAGAAATGACATCACAAACGGCAGTGAATTAAAACAACTCCTTTTCTACTGATCATATACTAGTCAAATAATTTTGTGTAAAAATGTATGTAACCTGTACCCACCTTCCCTTAGTGGCTTCTCTCCTCTGAGATAAATGGTCACTCATGAAGTGAATATTCTGCTCCATTCTTCCACTGTGCTGTTTGCCCAAAATAGATGTCCTTTTGTTTTAAGACAAAGATAATTTTGCCTGCTAAGGTTTGAGGAAAATCTTTTATCCAGGTTTATCTAATATGTGTGTGTTATTTTATTATAATTGTTTTAGAGTTATGATGCATAAATTTTATTTTCTATGAATGTAACATTCTATCCTCACTTTCTCTCCCTTTTTGAAGTGTTTATAAATACGATTGTCTTGTGATAAGCTGGTGAGAGATGAATATTACCCATTTTTTAGCTTAGTTTCTTAACCTCTTTATGATTGAAATTTGGGCCTAGATAACCCTTTGTTGTGGAGTGCTGTCCTGTGTACTGCATGATGATTAGCACCATCTCTGGCATTTATTCAGTGGGTGCCAGTAGCACATACCCCTCCTCTAAGTTATGGCAACCAAAAATGTCTCCAGTAATTGTCAAACCTTCCCTGTGATAAAAATCACCCCCTTAGTAAAGCTGAATCAAGTATAAACTATTCATTGAATGTACTCTATAGTCAGAGCTAAATTTAATGAGTGCTTATTCGACTTGCTAGATACCATATTAACACTTCACATGCCATAAACTCCACAAGCACCTAACAACCCAGCAACATGGATATTATTCATATACCAATGTTATAGATGGAAAAACTAAGCCTAAGATAAGTTAAATTACTAGGTCAGATTATTAGCTAGTTTTAAATAGAGAAAACCTGTTTCAGATACAGTTCTGTTTTATTTAAAACCCAGTGAGTTTTGTCACTAGGATTTATACCTGATTATGCAGATATTAGGTAGTTAGTAATATACTTCAGCATTCTAACTGTAAATCTAAATAATAATCTTCACAAAGCCACTTGATATCACACTATTATTTCTGAAATAAAATGATGATAGGTTACTTTCAATGTTTACTTTCCATTCTTGCACTGAATAATATTTGTTATTATATAATATCATGTCATAATTGAAATGGTTTTAATTTTAAGTTCCTTAATTTCTACATAGTCTCACTCTGTCACCCAGGCTGGAGTGCAATGGCATTAACTTTGCTCACTGTAACTTCTGTCTCCTGAGTTTAGGGAATTCTCATGCCTCAGCCTCCTAAGTAGCTGGGACTACAGGCCCATGCCACCACGCCTGGCTAATTCTTTGTATTTTTAGTAGAGACTGCGTTTTGCCATGTTGACAAGGCTGGTCTTGAAGTCCTGACCTCAAGTAATCCCACTTCAGCCTCCAAAAGTGCTGAGATTAGAGGTGTGAACCACCGTGCCCGGCCTCTTAATTTCTTTGTCTATCCTTTTTTCATTATTAGTGGCCACCGCACCTCAAAATCCATTGGTTTTCTTGTAACTAGTTATGAATCCATCAAACTTTACAAACCTCATCTTTTTATTAATTCTATATAACTGTTATCCTAATTAATATCTAAGTAATTAAAATTCTGATTGTCAAAACTCTTGCCCTAAATGGAAAGCCTTTACACTTTGTCTTGCCATACAACCAAAATTAAAGCAGTCTCCCCATTTAATATTCATTCATGTGTTCACACTTCAAACTTCTGTGAGACTATATTCAGAGGAGAGTATTGTGTGGAGGAGAAGGTAAGATTTACAGGTCACTTACTGTAATTTCTCCATTTATATTGACTCATTTAATCCTCACAACAACTCTCTGAGTTGTTAGACTTTCCTCTTATTTTAAGAACAAGGAAATTGAAACAAAGTGTGGCCAAGTTAAAAAGCAAGTAGTAGAGCTCAGATTTAAATCCACGGCTCTCTAACATGAAAATCTGTGCTCTTTCATTCACATGATGTCAGCAAGCACTTAGAAAAAGAAGATAATGGACCTCAGTGTAGTAGGAGAGGGAAAGAGAGACAAGTAGTCCAGGGACAATGTATGCCAAGGGCCACAACATAAGTACAGATAGAAAACAACAGAGACAAACATTCATCTCAGCTGAGTTGACCAAGTCACAAACCTTTGGTAGGGAAACTTTGAAAGATTAATATAAAAAAGAAGAAAGACTTTCCAAAAACAAGGAATGGCTCAGCAAAGCTTCACAAATGGAAGAGTTTAGCTTATGTACCAGAAACTAAGGAAGTATTGAAAATGGGTGAACATAGTGGCTCAGGTACTTAGGAGAAGGAAGAACATCTAGAGTGGGATGCTGGATGAGGAGACTTTGAGGAAGTTTAAGTAGTCCAAGAAGGTGAAGGGTGAAATCCATCAGTCTGTGACATCTTGGAGATGATTGAGTTTGGGGTGACCACAGAGGGTGACAATTATGCCACTAAAGTGAGGTAAATGTGAAGCTTACTAGGATTGAGGGGAGAGGGATCCAAAAGCTAGGAAGCAAGCGGTGGTTAACATCCATGTAAGTTCAGGCAAGATGAGGGCATGCCGAGGAGCAAGGGGTCAAAGTCACTGATGGTAGGAGCGGGCGGACAAAGCTGACAGAACGCTACAGTAATTTTTTTAGGACCCCAGCTTTGTCGCTTAATAATTATGTAACTGGTAAGTTGTTTAACTTCCCTAAATTTCTGCTTCCTTGTCTTGAAAAAGGACATCACTAGGTAATGGTTCAGAGCATGGATTCTTGAGTCAGACTGCCTGGGTTCACAGCTCATCTGACACTTATTACTTGAGTGACCTTGAGCACTTCATGTAACTTTCTGTGCCTCATTTCTCATCTAAACAATGGGAATATTAACAGAACCTCTGAGTTATTAGAAGTAAAACAACCACAAGAATGGCTGGCACACTCTAAGCATTTAAAGAATGTTAGAACTTGCACTATAATAATACTAATGTATTGTATCTCTTAACATTGCTATATGGCTAAATAGAATTATGTACCTGAAGGACTTAGTCTGATGCTTGACACATGAAAATAAATTCATAACTCTGAGCCAGTCAGGTAGAGACAGTAATTGTCAATGGTTATTGAATTGCTAGTGTGGATATCACTTCTAGATTCTTATTTTTACTGAACAACAATATTAGAAAGCTCTTACTGCTATCCTTACTTCACAGATGGTGTAACCATGTCTGAGTGAGATAAAATAACTTGCCAAGGTCATACAGATAGTAAGTAGAGAACTATGGTTGACATTACTTACCTGTTGTAGATCCTGGATATCTAATCGCTAAGATCTACTTATTGTAATAGCAGCAGAATGAGTACTGGCATTAACAATGCCAACAGCAATATACAAAATAACATAAACTTTGAAAGATGAAAATGTTATTGAAAGATGGATGGTAGTAGCAGTGGGAAGTGAAAGCAAATTCTACCCCATCTCTCTTATGTTTTGAAGTAAGTAGTAAAATGAAGAGGTTCATTTATGAAAGTTTTGTACTTTCTTAAACCAAGTGTAGGTTTCAATAAAGAAATGAAAGAAGTAGTGGAATTGAATATGTAAAAGAATTTTAAGAAGATAAAATTGCCGGGTGTGGTGGCTAACGTCTGTAATCACAGCATTTTTGGGGGCCGAGGTAGGTGGATTGCCTGAGGTCAGGAGTTCAAGACCAGCGTGACCAACATGGTGAAACCCTGTCTGTACTAAAAACATTAAAATTAGCTGGGCTTGGCAGTGGGCACCTGTAATCTCAGCTACTCGGGAGGCTGAGGCAGGAGAATCACTTGAACCCAGGGGGTGGAGGTTGTAGCGAGCTGAGATCGCGCCACTGCACTCCAGCCTGGGCAACAAGAGCAAAACTCTGTCTCAAAAAAAAAAAAAAAAAAAAAAAAAAAAAAAAAAAAAAAAAAAAAAAACATTATATGTGTAGAGAGTTGTTTAGCACAGTAGTTTCTAGACTTTCACACGCATGATAAAAACCTGGGGGCTGTTAAAATACCGTTTGCTAGGTGTCAGAGATTCTGACTCAGTAGACGTGTTTGGGGCCTGAGAATTTGCATTTCTAACCAGATCCCAGGTGATTCTAGTATTGCTTGTCCTGCTTTGGGAATCACTGGCTTAGCAGTACCATGCCAGGTATTCCCCCAGGACATCACAAAAGGGGCAAATATGGGGTGAAGACCAGACCTAGAATAAATAAAGCTGGTCAAAGTTGGACATAGTGGAAATAAAGGGCTTACATTTTATTATAGAGGGGAGAGGCAAGGGTAGAATAGGAACACTGCTAAAATGGAAGATGTCCTTTAAAAAACACAAATTGACATTAGATTGTTAGATCAAAAATAAAAATAAAGTTCTCTGTTCTGCTTTTGACCATTCTTATTGACCAAATTGAGCAGCTGCCGTATTTTTCTTGGGGACATTTAAATAGCATGATATAGTATTTGTTAAGAAGACAAGTTTCTTTTTTTATTACACTGTGAAAATCCAAATTAGAACTCCAATTTCTTGCTAAGTATGACTTTGAGCAAGTTGTCTTTACTTAAATTCTTCAGCCTCATTTCTCAGTCTGTTTCTTGTTGACATTTAAATAGCATGATATAGTATTAGTTAAGAATGAGAGGGTTTTTTTGTTACACTGTGAAAATTCAAATTCCAATTTCTTGCTAAGTATAACTTTGGGCAAGTTGTCATCACTTAAAGTCTCTTAGCCTCATTTCTTGATCTGTATAATTGAAATGTTTCCATACTTCAAAAAAAGTATCATGAAGATTAAATAAATCAGTTATGAAAGGGGACACTGTCTAGTCCATAATAAATGGCTTGTCAAGGATAACCATTATTATACAGAAATTTCCTAATCTTTAATAGACTTTTCAAAGAATGATTATTGCATATCTTTTTCTCCAGAATGATTTTGCACAGATTAAGTAGTGTTAATTCTGTACCCATGAACACATGGTTGTTCCATATCAGGCTGAAATTCTAGCCGCTTTCATGAAGTGCAGAAGACATGTAATGGGAATTTTATCTCCCATTTTGAATTCATACAGAATTGATTGAAATGCATCAGCATCTTAGTCTGTGCCTCAATAGTCCATCTAAAGTATCTGATGGGAAATGGCCAGAAAAGAAAATTCACAGTCTTCTTTAAATCAATAACCATCTTAGAATCCTTCCAACTTTATCCTTCAATACTTACCCACACCCCGACCCTCAAAAACACACCTCTTTTTCAACTAGTCTCCTCTCTCAGATATTGCTGAACTACTGTAGATCACTTTTGTAAGACTTAACTCGTGAGGTCGTACGTTCCCCAAGCCCTCCCATTATTTTTTCTCTTGGAGAATTGGGTCCAGGTCTCCACTTCTTTAAACCCCTTGGCGCTAGCACAATGCTTGTCATATGGCACGTTCTTAGGAATGAGCATCCATTTCTTTTTGTGCAAAGACTCTTAACTGAGGGTAATTATAACTTCCTCTCCTGAGGTATATGTAGGTGATAACAGATCTTTCTTCTATGAATATTTATTTCAAGCAATTGACTATTTATTTGTTCTCTAGCTTTTAATGGGGACAGACTGCTGTTCTGGGTATCCTATCAATTCTAGGAAGCTGAGTTATTTTCATAGAATAACTGTAGATTGACAGCTATGGGCTATAATTTAGAGTACTCCTGTAGATAAATCCTCACTTGAGATAGTTGCTGAGTTCAAGTACATGGCCCAGTCTGGCCTCATTCTTACATCTTGCAAAGAACACTGGAATCCCCTGAAACTAGTAGCCATCACATTGTCTTTTACTGCCTGTTCATCACTAGATCCTCATCAGCCTCTGAAACCACTGCCTCTGAAGCTCTGCTTTAAAAATTAAATTAAGAAGTAATGCTTCAGAGGCGATACGGTGTCCTCTTAAAGAACCTCAGCATTATTAATATTTAATATAGTTATATATATTGTATTATGCTTGTTTCACAGTCATCATTTTTGTTTGGTCTGATGCTAGAAGTCAGAAGCATTAAATATATTTTCTGTATATTAACAGGCAGAAGGAAATAGATTATATAACAAGAAACATTTAATGTTCATGTGAGTTTTGTTATCCCTAGGATTACTCTTAACTTTGACACTTAAAATTGGGTTTCACAGCACTACCGCCCTGAAAATGATGTTCATCATTAAAACATTTTAAAGTTATTCTCTGATCAAAAGACTTGTCTAGCAATGAAAGCCACACAAGTAAATCAATTCTCAAAATTGTTCCACAGGCAAGTTCTTTCCTATTGACCTAGCCCAGCACTAAATAATAGAGTGATTTTTTAAGAAGCTGTAAAATACAATGTTTTTTGAAGAAAACACACAGTAAAGATACTTAATAGGACAAATGTGTTTAGTAAAGAATGACATAATTTGAAATCAGACATCCTGGGGTCTATAACCCAGCTCTGCCTCATACCTCATAGTGGTATTTGGGAAAACAATTCTGTATTCAGTTGTCTCATGAGTAAGAGAAGTATCAGTATACCTGCTTTCATGGTCATAAACATAGAAATAATAGGCAGTGGGGACTCCAAAAGAGAAGAGTGTGAAAGTGCTGGGGGTGCTGGTGAGGGTCGAAAAATTATCTCTCAGGTATAATTATCTATTTAGGTAATGGGTACCCTAGAAGCCTAAACCTCACCGTTGCACAATCTATCCACATGACAAGCCTTTACATGTATCCCTTGAATCTAAAATAATAATAAAAGAAAGAATACCTGCCTTATAGAGTCATGTGAGGGATAAAGATAATGTACATTACAAATGTTGTGATATATATATACACACACACACACACACACTTATTATTTGATTCAATTCTGATTTTACCTGCCTCCTAAAATGTAAAACAAAGGCAATTATGAAGTTGATTTTATAATATAGTTTATATCTTCTCTCTTTCCACTCTAGAAAAATCATTTTCTGGAAATAAATACATTTTGTAAAATTAAATACTTGTTTATTTTGATTTTTTAAATTGTAAAAGTAAGTTTTATATAATATCAGGCAGTATATTTATATCATTATTATATATTAAAACAAACTATCAATGAAACACTCTAGCAAATTGCACATTTTTTTTAACAATAAACACAGTAAAACATAGCTTTCTCAGAAGAAATAAAGAAGTCACACATATATATAGCTGAAATTGAAGTTCCAAATAATAAGATGAATCTCAAGCAGTCTGGTATTTCATTTCACTTAAGGTCTTTCTCCTTATAATTGGCATCTAAGGTGCCAGATTGAAAACCCACTCCTGGTGTGAATGTAAGTCAGAGATAGGCCATCGGTAATTGGGCTGGGGAAAAAAAAGGAAAGAAATGTGCAAACTAATGTGTAAAATAATAATGTTATTGTTTCTTAAGAAAATACATAGAAATTGGTGGGTGCTCTTAATTTTTCAAAGAACAGTATTATAGTCTCTGTGACATAAAATAAGGGCCATTTGCTTATTAAAGATGTTTTCAAAATAATAAACCATTTGAAAATCACTTAAATTTGTTGGTTTTTTTTGTGATTTCCTCTGCAGCAAATAACATTCTCAAATAAATTTGCTGATTATTGTCAGGTTAAAACCTGATTTCTGTTTTTCTTCTACTTGTCACACACACATACACTTTCCTCTTCTTTTACAGTATGAAATAATCACATATCATTATTTTATGCATGTTGATGTTCTTAAATGGCAGGAAGCTCTATACCACTATAGAAACTGCCAAAATCAAGAGGTATAATAGTAATCACGACATAGAAATGTTTGGAAAGGCAAATGCAGCTGCTGAAAATCTGTACCACAAACTGCCTGATGATTAGCATTCAGTATGGCCCATAATGAGTTAGCTTTGAAATTCCTAGTCATATTTTCTCTGACCCACAGCCACAAACACCCTCAAGTATCAAGCCCACCCCAAAATGATTTTCCCAGAAGAGGTGAAAGGAGCACTGGTGACTTGTCACTTCTACAGATGATGTTCATTTTCCCTAAATCAATCAGTCCACTTCCATTTGGGCAGTGGATTGTCACTTAACAGGGAACTAGTGTTCCTCACCTCAGGTGTGGAACTAATTCTTTCCTGGAGGGTCTGCAGTAGACTGACTCAGGCTGTTTAATCTATTTAATCTAATCAAATCTGGGCTTGGATGCTTCCCTTTGTCACATCTGATGCCCCCACTCCCATATTAAAAAGGGAATACACAGGCACGAGCCAACCCTCTGAGTCCCTTGATACATCATTAAGTTGTAAAAATGACTTCATCACTCATGACAGAGAGATTAGACAGCCCCAGTGGTAGCATATGGCAGTGGAAGCATCACTCTACCAGCTGCCCACATGACTCTCTCCTTCCTCAAATCATGTCTCTCCCCTCCAGAAGCTGCCCCTGCACTGCAGTAGCAGAAGACTGCTGCAGTGGGAAAACCCAGAGCTAGTAAGGGGTAAGGGGATTGGAGAATGAAAAGAGAGAGAGAGAAACTCATATCGACAAAGCACATGCAAGCCCTTGGAGATCCCTCCCTCCTCAATCCGTCTATTCATCTTATGGTAAAGGGTATTTTCTTTTGTCAGAAAAATGCAGGCTTCTCCTGCCTTACCCCAGATACCTAACCTATGGGGCCCACAATAGGAAGGCGGCTAGATGTTTGATTGGCAGCTAGATGCACGAGATAGAAAAAGTCACCTCTGGCCTTAAAAGACTGGGTGCTTATAAACCATTTCCATCGGAACAGGATGGTGGTCCCTTTCAGCAGGATTTACATTCATAGTCTGAATTATTTTCTCACACATAAGGAATTCACAAATATTTCTCACTGGAAGGATTGAGGAACTCCTCCTTACAATGGAGGTTGCAATGGAGAGAGGGAAAAAATTATATAGATAGACAGACCAACAGCGTGTGTGTGAGTGTGTGTGTGTGTGTGTGTGTGTGTGTGTGTGTGTTTGATGATGGTGCTTAGGAATTCATTTCCAATGCTTATTTCAACCATAAATAAAGCACATCTTTATTGTTTCATCTCTCTGAAGAAAAAAGACAGAACATCACCAGTAAAATTGCTCCTTTCTGGGCTTAATACGTGAAGATATTATGTTTAAAATGTCTGTCTTCTTCTCTTTTTGAAAATTATTCTAGCAAGAGATTTTTCATAATTATGCCAGTCAGAATATTTACCTAAAGTATATTAAAATGTATTTTTGTCAATACAAATGCACACCAGTAAATTTTAAAACCATGCTTTTGGGTTTGCTCACTTTTACGTATAAATTACTTTCTATTTGATACAGCATATAAATTGAGTTGCATCAGCCAAAATCCCAAAGATAAATCCCTTCATTTCTGCAGACAAAAGTCTAATCTACACCCAGTCGTGTTCAAATCTCTGCAATTTTAATTGTAAGAGCCCAAACTGCCCATGTGTCTGAGTGGCAGAAAAAGTTATAAATACCATGTGTTCTGCTATAGAATATCAGATTATTTGTCTTCGTCATTATCAAGTGTAGAGTTTGCCTTTTTCAGAGAAAAGGGTAGAATCAGCTATGTTGTAGCCAAATAGCTTGGGAGCCAGTACACACACACACAAAAATACTGTATGATTCTCCTGCCAAAATAAAATCTAAGGATCCCTTGGGCCTGCTAAAGGCTTCTCTCTCTAATTCATGAAATTCTTCCCTGGATTTGGGGCATGATAGATTGTAATCACTCATTCAGAGAGCAGATGGCTCAGCTTACTGCTGAAAGTGAACTTTGCAATGAAGCATACAGTATCAGACAGAGATGTTAAATTTCATTGTAAAGGTACCTTGCCATCAAGTATTATCAGGCACGTGAGTTCTAGTCACAATCCCTTTGTGACCTCAGATAAATCACTACTCCCTCATTCTCTATTTCATTTCCTGCTCTGTAAAATGAGAGGGTTGGATTAGATGAGCTCTGTCCAGCAATAATATGGGTTCCTCCTTTTGTGGGGTTCACTATATGCTACAACCACGTGTGATCCTAAGTGTCTTCTTCAAATAAAGAAGTATTTTTTCTTTAGAAAAAGTCAAGTTAGAAATTCAAGAAATTTGAATTCTACTTGAAAAGACAAGTATTGAATTATACTTGAAAAGACAAAAATAAAGGATTACGGTAGGGGAAAATAAACTATAACTTTGTATAGAGAAGTCTAACCTCAAGCTAAAATGGATTTCTCTAAGTGTATTTATGCTTGGCTAGAATTCAAAGATTGGATGCACTGAATTACTAGCACTCTATACACTTGGCTAAAAATATTTTTTAAAATAGCTCTTTAAAGGCCTTCAAATAAAATTTATGGAATTTTTAGTGAATAATAATTTCAATTTGAATAATGTACACGGGGAAATAATTTTAAAGGTAGAAACATGACTCATGAAAAAAGGCATTTTTATCACATTGGAAGTAAACCAATTACATTACTAACACTTAAGGTAAATTTATACTAAAATAAGCTGAATAGTCACAGAAATTTATATTCCTTCCATTTTTTCCTAAAGTTAAGATTTCATTAATAATAAATAATAACAGCCAGCAATTACCTAGTTCCAGGTACTTCAAAAAACTGCATATATTTAGCTGTTATGACCCACATGTGGTAGGTACTTTGATTAGCCCTCTTTTACAGAAATACAAACTGAGGTGCAAAGGGGTTAAATAACATTTTATATCATTCAGTCACTAAGTAACACATTCAAGAGCCTGAACCTACAGTTTGGCTTTAAAGCCTAAATCTTTCTGCTTTTTTTTTAAGCCCCAAACACCTTGTTGTGATATTTATTTTATTTATTTAATGAATATTTATCATGAGTCAGGTACTCTCTGAGATGCTAGCAATACAACAGTGAAAAAGAAAACATGGACAAAACTCCCATTGGACAAACAGATAAATAAGTAAAATATTGATATGACAGGTGATGATAAGTGCTATGCAAATATTAAAGCAGGGTTGAGAAATCAAGAAGACAGGAGCAGGGTATTAAAAATATCAAATAGAGTTTGAATAATATCACCACCTAAATAAAGGCAAAAACACTTTTTGTAATACAGTGCTATACATTAAAAATATAATGTTCAACAAACTCCCTTTGCTGTATCTGACTTTCTGTGGTTATGCCTTTTGCAAAAAAAAAACACATATATATTTATATACGTATTATATTTATATATTTCATATATATAAATGTATTTCATATATTATATATATATGCTATTTATGCCATTAAATACTTGTCCAGGTTCTTCATAGCAATTTAAATGCAGGGTAAAACCAGTCTTCAGGAATTTCATATTTGTAAATATCTGGATTACTATAAGTCCATGTCCTGTATTATTTAAAGACAAAAATAATTTGGCCCCCACATCTTTTTATTACTATATTAATATGTTCTCATCTTAAAACATTAAAGATTTTGTAAGGAATCTTCCTTTGACCTCCCACCCTAAGGCCTTTCCTGGGGTGACTAAATTCTCCAGCCCATAATGTGCAATAGCTTTTTAAGGGAAGACAAAGGAAAATGTGATGCAAGAGCTGTCCCTCCTCTTGCCCCGCTCTTGGGAGTAAATTGGGTTTACTCCTCTCCTGACTCTTCCAACTCCTCCTCTCAATGATCAGGAAAGTAAATGTACTTAGAATCTGAGTAGCATAAGAACCAGGAGTCTGCATTGTGACCAAGAGTGGTGCTGTCTTTGCTTAATCAATAAATTGAAGAAGCCAAATAATTGCTCTTTGTTCTTCATTGAGAAATTTGCCAAGAGTGTGACCAGGAGCCCTTCTGTCTTGAGTGGCTGTCTCCACACACCTCAGTTTATCTTCCTTGGTTCC
Organism: Rhinopithecus roxellana; assembly: GCF_007565055.1. Lineage (NCBI taxonomy): Eukaryota > Metazoa > Chordata > Mammalia > Primates > Cercopithecidae > Rhinopithecus > Rhinopithecus roxellana. Next base: position 22,513,643 of record NC_044563.1, on the reverse strand, counting down.
ACCCACAACTGTGATGGCAAACACTTTCCAAAATGAGCCTCTTTTACACCTAAAGGGAAAGGAATCTGTCCCCAATATCACACACAACGGAAATCTCATTCCACTATTAAATGATCAATATGGAGAAGCTTATTTGAATGCATACATGATGCTTATAAGTGGAAGACTGGTTTTGCTGCTTTGTCTTTACTGTTTTTGAAAAAGAGATCATAACAGGAAATATATATCTTTCAAACAACTTGTAAAAATTTCTGATTTTGTATTTATTAAAAGCCTTCCAAGGAAAAATTCTATGTAGCATCTGTAGTACTAATTGGACATTCACCATGTTAATAATAGGGGTATCAGGATGGTTAAATTTTCATCATTTTTATAATTTTTTTCTTACTAATATGCAATACTGTTATAAACTGAAAAGAAAATGTTATACATGTTTAAAAATCATTGTCACACAAGGCTTCTACTGCATTTTGCAATGTTTTGTTATATTTTCAAAATGAAGCAAAATGTCAGAATCTTCAGGCAAGATAAGATAGTTGATCTCTGTAATTTTCTATAGGTTCATGATATTTTACAATACATTTTTAATTTAATTTTCTCAGTATCATAGAACATAACATATCATATATGAAAATATTAAGGCCTCTCCCTTGAATAACCACTTAAACGTAAGATTAATTTGGATCCAAATAGGAATTCTAGAAATTAAAATTTTTTTCTATACAAAAATTAGCTGAGTGTGGTGGTGCATGCCTGTAGTCCCGCTACTGGGGAGGCTGAAGAGGGAGAATCTTTTGAACCCAGGAAGCGGAGTTTGCAGTGAGCCCAGATCATACCACTGCACTTCAGTCTGGCTACAGAGTGAGAATCTGTCTCAAAAAAAAAAAAAAAAAAAAAAAAAAAAAAAAAAAAAAAAAAAAAAATCCTTTGAGGAAAATCTACCAGATAAATTAGAACCTGAGTCAGCATCATTTTTTTCATTGCTAAATATGACACAGATAGTAATGAGTTTGCTTTAAAAAAAAAAAATCAGAAAAACCCATTTACTGACCTCCTAGTGTTACAAAGAGGAAAAGCTGGAGCATCCCTGGTGTTTTTTCCTGGCAGGAAAATGTTAGCATTTTAATATTTGGCAAAGTGAATGTTCTGACTCTGAAAAAAACCCTTAAAGTCACCACCATTATATTTTCATTTTGCATCATATTGAGTTCTTGTATCATTTTTGTTTTTTGGTGAATTGTTGCTTTTTTTTGTCTCCTGCAGTGAAAACATTCCATGCATGTATGTTTAGGGTATCTTTCTGAAAACTTTGTTTTATTTTAGGAAATACTTTCTAGGGAAAAAAAAGGAGTGAAGACTATATATATTGGGGATCTAAAATCCAAAAACGTAACATGTTCATAATCAATAACATTTCAGAGAGTATTTTTTTAATTTTTTTGCCTAATATCAATATTTTCTTTGATTTATCACATCCCTAAAAAGGGATTCTCTACGTAGTTAATGACTTTCATCAAGTGTCCATCAGCAGATGAATGGATAAAGAAAATGTGGTACATATCCACACTAAATTCATTTGTTTAAAGGGACTATTTGTCTACTACTTGGTCTTAGTGTCAGCCATCCGTGTGTCAAGTAAGGACAGCCCTCAAAAGGCATTATTCCTAATGTATGGCACTCCCCTCTTGACATTTTAAAGCACTGCCCCAACACCCTCACTCTAGGGATCCTTAAGCCTAAAAGAAATTTCCAAGAATTCCTCCCCAGGCCCTGAGGACTCTGAGAAGCCTTGGGAAGAAAAGACACCGCTAGCGAAAGAGATTGTAATTGATAAAAGCCACAGTACCCGGCCTGAGAGATGAGGTGTTCCCAGGTTACAAAGGGCCAGGTTGCGTATGACCACTACTAGGGAGGTGCCAACTTCTAGTCCTCTGCTGTTAAAATGTGACTTTTGGGTGTAGGAAGAGGAATGAAGTTTTAGGTACAATAAAGACTAGAAGTCTTTATTTGTGGTATCTAAGCAGAAAGAACAGAAAGTGCTGGTGCATATGTTCTATGTAGGTTCAATTCAGACGTGAAGAACATTTAGTTTTGTTTATCAATATACACACAGTGAAGCAAAGGAAGCTACCTTTCACCCTCTGGTGGCCAGGCTATGCCCGTCGACACCCCCACCCCATCAGTCCTTAAGACTTATACTTTAGGGGTGTCTCTGCAGGTGCCGCTGGTGGCGCTTCTGGGAACAGGCGCTAGGACCTTGGTTGTGGACACCGCAGCAAGACAGGAGGCCACTTAAAGCAGCTGAGGGCTCCCCCAACCCCCGCCCCTAAGCAGCTCATTAACAGGTGGAATCGCATGGCTGGTTCCTGCCCTCCCCCTGCCTCCCACCCCGCAGAAACAAATCCTTCAAACCCAGAGCATGAACTGGGCGGGGTACAGGGCCAGGCGTTCGAGGCGCCTTGCCAGAGGTCAGACCCTCGGGGAGCCTGGGCGACTGTGGGGAGTGCAGGAGACAGCGCAGCATCTGCCGTTCCCCACTCCTTTGTGCACTCAGGCACACAGTCCCTGCTCTGCCTGCTCTCGGTCTGCCCTGAGCTCGGGTCAGGTTTTATGAAGCACGTCGATCATTTCGCCAAAAGCAAGTTCAGCCACAGCAGAGGGAAGGAGGCCGCGTGCGCCTGTCCCAGAGAGCCTGCATTCGTTTAGGCGACTAATTCTGGAAGGAGTCACCAGCAGCTCCAGCCCTGACAGGGTGTGTCAAGGGACTGGAAGACTTGGTCTGGGAGTCCTCAAACCCTCTGAGCTGTTGTCTCTGCTCCCAGCTTCTTCTGCCCCTTCGGAGGGAACAAACACCACGCCCTGAGCCCCAGCCCCGCCCGGTGCGTTACCTGTTGGCTGCCAGCCGAGACGCGATGTAGCCTCCCGGAATCTGGGTGATGATGTAGCCCCAAAAGAAGGAACCGTGGATCATCCCCACGGTTTCCGGGTCCCAGTTGAATTTGGCTTTCTATGGAGGGGTAGGAGAAATAAGCGTGAAGGGAAAGAGTAGCGTCAGTGCCAAAGGCTCACTTTCAGAGGTTCACAAGCCAAAAAGCCCCCAACGCTTGGGCGCTTCATGCATTCCTTGGATAAGAGTGGCTTCATTTTCGTTTCCTAACAAAATTGCCTCTTGCAACGAAAAAACCTTGCTCATTAACAAAATGTATTGTGATTAATAGTGAGGCCATGCGCACCGGCTTTGCTCCCCGACTGCTGTCAGGCAGATCGAATCATCTAAATGGAGGAATCTAGAGGGCCCGTCTTGGAAACTCCGACTCCCCATGAAGAGATTTGTTAGCCAGATGTGGAGACGCCTGGCAGGGGTCCACTTAACGAATCCGGTCAATGCGGACTCAGTAGTGTAGTGACTTCCAACCCTGGAGACTTAAATAGGGAAATTCTGGGGAAGGAAGGTGGGGAGGTAAGGAAGGTGGGGAGCGAAGGATGAAAGATGCAGGGCTCCTGGTGGCTAAGAGAAAGAGTGTCCCCACAAATGGCGATGGATATGGGCCTGAAGGATTTGGAGTGGTCGGTGAATTGGGAGGAGTAAAGGGAGAGGGAGTCATTGCTCAGGGGTTTTGATAAATGTGGGGCAGGGGTATTTCTGAAGGTGGAGGTCTAATTCCGTCCTATTCAGCCTGGGTGACTTCCCGAGGGGAACTTCAAAGTAAACTGGGTCGCAATATTTACGTCCGAAAGGTGGGAGTGCGCTTTTCCCGCCTGAGAACTGGGGACACTTTTTCTCCTTTGATATTTTGACACCCAGCGGATTTTGCAAGGTCTCCCGGATTCCAAGAGCCTTCCCCAGTTTCTGCTCTCAACTCCTGCTTAGTCTGGTTTACGGCAGTTAGGGTTTCTAAGAAGGAAGTCCGGACCCAGGGGTTCTGTGACCTTGACGTGACCCTCCCCTCTGGGCGCGACTCCCTGCCACCCTGGGACCCTCTTACGTTGTGGCTCCTCCTGGAGGAGGTAAACCTTCCCAAAGACCCCTCAGCCGAACCTGCTGATATGAACACAGCTGAGTTTGTTTTCCAGTTTGTTTCATTTTGAATATTAAGAATGTTTTGGCGGGGACTGAATGAAGTCCTGGGAAAACTATAATTAATATGCTACACTATTCATCCAAGTAAAACAAAGACACTTCTATTTAGACTTAGTGGACATTGCTAGTCACCAACGTCTTGTATTAAGTCACAGTTCACAAAACCTGATGAGCTAGACGCTCTTTTCTACTTTGTAGATGAGGAAGGGAAGGCCCAGACAACAGAGCGAAAAGGGAACTGATAACACTACTGGGGTCCATTCTAGAACGGCAGAGTTAGAGAGGAGCTTAGGTAGCACCCAAACCTTCCTTTCAGTGGGGGAAAAACGGGGCTCAAACAGGAGATGTGGTTTTGCGAGGCCGCATGGCCGAAGGGCGGGAGCCAGGGCAGCCAGACGTTGCCCACCTCCTTGATGACCTTGCCCCCGCGGTGGATGGTGCTGTTGTTGACCATGTCCACAATGGCCACGCCCAGGTTGCAGCGGATGCCGAAGGAGATGCAAAAGCCCAGGCCGCTCATGATGGCGATAATGTAGCGGCGCGGCAGGCCGAAGCATGTGCAGTCGCACAGAGGCGCCTTCTTCTCGGGCACCTCTAGGGGTTTCCCATCCTCCGTCAGCTCGATCGTCTCCCTGGTGTCTTGCTTCTTCTCCAGCACCCTGGGCGGCAGAGCAGGGGCGAGTCAAGGACGTGGCGGCTTAGGTACCCCCGATGCTGACCCATTCCCATTTTTCAGGACCCGTCGGGGTTGGGAGGAGGGCCGTCGACCTCACCCCACCCTCGGGGATTAGGGTGGTGGGGTGACACCAAACTGCAAGACCTCCCACCCTCTCTCACATTCTGCAGGTGCCTTTGGCCGCGGCGGCGACATCGTTTCAACTTTAGCACCTTTAGGCCTAAGGTAGCGAGTCCCTGTCTTGGGATCCACCCCTGGGCGCTCTGATTCAGATACACAGGCCGCTTGGGCCTAACTTTCTTGCAGGGTCTGCAGGGTCTGCATTTTGTGAGGGCAGGGGTTACCAGAGCGTCCTCTGCACCTGAATAGGGGCCTCCCACTCCTACCCGCGCCCAGCAGGGCTTTACATTGACAACCGCGGTGTCCTCCTGCAACCCAGCACCAGAGGGCTACTCCGCTGCAGGCGGGCCCAACTTGAGAGCCTTTTCCACCCGCGCTGCCTTTTCCGTTTCTAGCAAGTTGAGGTTTTCCAGGTTGACGATGCTGGTATTCTGCCCCCCAGCCCATCCCCGGAGCTGAGCCTGGGGCACCCCCAGGACTAAGGCCTCTCTAGGCCAGTGCCTGTGCGTGAGAAGAAGGCCTGAGAGCTCTCGCCGAGAGTGTCATGCACTCTCCTTCCCCTTCATCCCGCTCCAGGGTTCTAGTTCAATGCTTACTCCCCTGTTACACTTCTTACTATTTTTTTTCCTTATTACTGGAGTTGGAGACAAAGGACTCAACAGCATATGGCCGACACCTAAGCTTCCTACTGCCAGAACATGAATAATTAATTATTCACAATCTTGCGTCATTACTATCTCTCTTACAAACACCGAAAAATGTCAAGGATCCCTTTCCCAAGACGCAAAATGCGACTCCCAGATATACAAACGTGCCCCCAAATCAACTTTTGTAAGATATTCCACATCAAAGGGGAAGATCTCACTTCAATATTTGTTTTTGCATAGTGTGTCATGAGATTTTAGCCATCAATTCTTTTTTGGCTTTGGTCCTTGGGAGAAGGGGTAAATGAAAAGGGGAACGCGGAGGAAAGGAATGGTTTTACTAAAAGCTGGCAGTGTTCTAGTCTACAACATATTTATGAAATTTCTATTAACAACAAACAAACGAAAGGAACGTACAAGATAACATCTCCGTACGTAGCCCCTTGTGATTTATACTTTCGATATTTAAACAAAGAGCCTCTCCGTTTACAATTTGCAGAAATTTTTTCCAGTCTACCATGTAATTGTTTTTCACCTGTGCCGTTTTAAATGCTATGTGCACACCCAATTGTTTTCACACACACACGGGTGAAGCAAGCGAAATTTTAAAAATTAATTTCAAATATGCATAGCTTGGAATATTGCTGTCAAGCAGTTTGAGGCCACCAGAAAAAAAATCAGGCTTCCGAATTCTATAAAAAGCACCTGGAGAATAGGTCATAAAGGTATTTGTGGCTAAGTTAATGTTTATTCTTAAAGTCTGATCATAATGTTAGAAAACATTGCAATTTATTTTTACTGGGAGAAAAAAATTTAGCCAATGTGTGTGTGTGTGTGTGTGTGTGTGTGTGTGTGTTTCTTTTCCTGTATTGGCTTCGTGTGCCCAAATATACAAAGTTGAACTCTGCGCCGGATGGCAGTTGTACTGGGAAAGAACATCCTTTTCCATGGTAGCTGTGGGACTGCAGGGCCCTTGCGGTATCTACTGCCGCATAGGTGCATAATCGTGCCTACTTGAAGCCCGCCAAACGTGAAGAGATTTGGAAAATTTGGGAGTGGTTTGATCATTTTCTTTACATTTCTCATGCATTTACAGAGACTTCAATTTTCCAAATATTAAAATTAGCGCTCCTTTGTAATTCTTTTTCCTTTTATGTCTGCTCTGTCTTCTTGATTTTGCTCTAATTATTAAGAAAAGCTGTATCCATATCACATACTTGAAATGATTTAAAGTTTTGCAAATTACAGCATAGTGTAGTGACTATAGGAGGATTCAATAATTAAATCATTTCTAGGACTTTCAAAGTAATGTTGCTTGTTATATTTATGGCTGTTCTTCCAGGCATTGACATTTCCTATGCAAGAAATAGACTCTAGGAGATGAAAATAATTAAAAATGCATATACATTGTTTCAGGCTCAGAGAAAGGAATTGCTTCAACTATCAATTATTGATATATTTTGATTCTTCTTCATTCAATACAGAAGACATATTCCACTAGGGGATTCTCTACTATGCTTTTGAAGCTGAGACCTCTCTCTTTCTCTCTCCCCAACATATATATACACACCCACATATATATATAACATATATATTAATAATATATAAACTATTACTCTTTGGAATTTCTTGGTTAATTTTTTAGAGGGTTGTGTTTTATATTCATTTGTCTGCATGAAAGGAATTTAATTTGGTGCATCTATGAGCACCAAAAGAAACGCTGTTTGAGCAGGTGCTGGTCATTTCTTAACTGTAAAGAAGATAAATCCTGTGTAATAAAGGATAAAACTCTGCAGTCACCAAAGCAAAAATCAAACACACACGCGCACACACACACACACACACACACACACACACACCAGACAGGTTCATTTAGTGCAACATTCCTGCATTAATAAGCAGGTTTCCAGAGCACCCCTGCTCCAAGCAATGGGCAACAAAAAGACTTTCCGATCATATTACAATCTTTCTGAGCCACCAGGATTTACGGAAACGGCCCTGCAGATTTTTTCATGCTGAGCCCCAGGTAAGCAAAGGTTTCCTTTGTCTTACCTGTAGATCTGGCCGAGGGATTTTCCAGCAAAATTCTTTAGCCCCTCTTTTCCTGGGGCCAAAATCCTTTGTTTTACTGATTCCATTCTTGCAAAGACTGTTGTCGGTTCTTGCCAGATTTAAATAGTGATTGCTAAAAAAGGCGAGGATTGCGCATATTGTCTTAATCTCTTAAAGTAGTTGTGGGTTTTTCCTTCTCAGCAGAATGGTAGTGGCTTGCCTCCAGCAAGAGTGAGAGTGAGAGAAGGGAGGGAGAGTGAGAATGAGAATACAACAGAATAGCTGCATGCAACCCACGGGTTTCCTAATAGGAGAGTTGGTAGACACAATCAGAAAGTCTCATTGGAAGGGGAGGATCCGGTGGCAAAGGGCGCAAGCAGTACCATGGTATTTGGATAGATGCGGTTGAGTCCTTGTCCTGGAAGTCGGTCAGCTGAAAAACAATGTAAATTCCTCGTTTTGAAGACTTACTGCTCTCAAATCTGCTGGCTTTCAAACGGAGGGGACGGAATGTCACAGAACCTTTGGGTAACAACAAAGTCAAAAGAATAGTACTTTTAAAAATGGTGTCTTTGCCGTAAGGAGCAGAGCATATTCAAAACTCATGGGAGCATCTCAGGTCTCAGGTGAGCAATGCTGCTATTAGTTTTTCCTCTCTGCCCATGATCTCCTCCCATCACGCCAGCGTAACTCTGCTCTGCGGTAGAGTCAAATTAAGATGGAGAAGGCTTGCTGCTCTTTGAGGACGTGAGTAAATAAAAGATACACCGTTCTGATTTGGGCAGCGTCAGGGAATATTTTTTTCAGCGGCTGACAGCGCCCGTTTGGGCGGGTCTCAGTACAATGGTTCAGCACCACGGACAGAGTAAGTTTCAGAAAAAGGGGATGCTTCTTTTGGCTAGCTAGGTTGCCAACTTTCTAGGGGAGCTGGGCGGATCGCCCTGACCAAGGACCATACTGGGGCTCTTCAGGAACGGATGCTATGGAAACCATGTGGGAAGATGTCATCATCTCCAGAGTTTGCAGGGAGAATGGTGCATTTCGCTTTGCTAGGGAAGACAACTTTATTAAAAATTGACAAGTTACTTCTAGTTTGCTACATTTTGTCCAGCACGCTGATGCCAGTATTGCAGGCAAGAAAGATTTCAACATATTTAACTTATGCTTGTGGTGTTCCAAGACACCTAGGCTCCCTTGAATATAAAATATGTGCACACAAAATACACAATTATATTTTTCATGTGTTTGCTTTAACCTCTGACAGGAAAAAGATGAAAGAAACAAAGGGAGAGAAGGAAGAATAGAGCAAGGGAGAAATAAATAAAAAGAAGTGGGAGGAGAAAAAAAGAATAGCTATAAACTCGGTGAAGCTGATTAAATAAAAGAGAGTTACTTTAATATAAATTCCTTGGAATTTTAAGCATCTTTATTTAACTAATTTACAATGCACTACTGAAATACCAATATACTGATGAAATATGTGGCTATACCTTGTGCTTGCCAACAAATTATAATTGATAATTCAAAGATTTATTAACAAAAAAGATTTACTCTAATTTGCATATATTACATTCAAATCTTATTTTATTTTTCTTTGTATCTCCTTCTCCTAAAGCATAAATTTTGAAAGACATTCATGTAAGATTTTTGGTTTTATGTGTATAGGTACGGTATCAATGAATTTATCTCATTAAGCAAGAAAACTGTGCTAGATTAATGTAAATTATTAATCTCTTTCACATGAATCACAAACTTCTTGTGTACAACTCAGGCCAATGCTTACAAAACAGATTGGCCTTGAACCACATTTTCAAGGTCAAAACCTTGGATGTCATATAAGCCAACAGAGGGAGTCAATTTTACTTAAGATCCTGAGACAAAATTTCTAAAGTATGGATCTAAATTCAGATTCAAATAAGAATATTACCTGAATAGTTCAAGTGATATAATGGCTATGTATTCACTGAATGCATAGCTGGAAAAAAATGTCAAAGTAGCTAAAACCATCTGCCATTATTAAGTTTGATAGTGTCAAATTATTTTCCATTGTGAAATATGATAAGGAAAAGGATAATGAAGACATTTCTATCTTTTTTGATAAATTTGTGTTAAAATATATATCTTTGATAAAACTGTGAATTTGATTTTTCTCTAAAACCATGGGATGTCTCAGAATAATATCTATTTCTCAAGATCAAGTATAAAGGGACAAAAAAAAAATCCCTCACTAAACTACTTACTTACAAAAAAAAAAAGAAAAAGATTAAAAGATTCAAGCTACCCAGGACTTGACTTATTTAGGTGTTTTCAAAATATCTGTATTTTTCAAATCTTTAATAACTAAGTTCATTAAATTATATTTATTTAGAGATATTAATGATTTTGGAATTCTGGGAAGTTATACAAAAAATTAGAATTTTCAACAAATATTTGTGAAGCTGGGGTGATGATATATAAATGATTTTCCTAATCACTCCAGGTTAGGTTGCACCACAAATGACTAGAGATCTACCTAAACCATCAGTAAACATGATAGCTAAGTCTCCAATATACAAATATGAAGGAACACTAAGCAATATAAATCCAACACCAAAGCATTGTTTTTAGAGTAAAACAGTTATATTCACCTTGAATGAAATGAATGTCATCCTCCTCTCTCTTCCACTCTCTTGGTAATAGGGTGAGCAACTGAATCAGAATAACTGGTAATATTGATTTATTCATTCTAAAAATATTCATTGAGTGTCAAGAATAATATTAGATCTGGGAATTCTCCCTGAAATATCTCACAAGCTACATGGGAGATAGACACATAAATATAATTTCAAATAATTATGAGTGAAATTACACAAGTTAAATAACCCAGCCTGGGAGTGAAAATGTCCAGAATATATTTCAGGAGACAATGTTTTCTTGTCTGTCTTAATAGTTAAAATAAATGTAGTTCTATAAAGATGACGGCAGTCCAGTGGAGTTTGGCAGGGTGGAGTGGTGGTATTTGGATAGCACCCCAGCCAGAGGGGGTGTATTTAATGGTATTTCCATAAACTATGAAAAATGTTGTGTGTGGAAAATTACAAGAAATGTTACTAGACCACCTGAGACTGAAGAATGTCATTTAGGCTGGCTTTAAACCCATAGCTGCACCCAATGTAAGAAACATATATTCAGACACCATTTGCTAACCCAACAGATATTCTTCATGGGTGGACACAAACTGCAACGCTGAACATGTGCTTTTGCAGCCCTAAATTCATCAGATTTATCTTTATGCAAAGAAACACTAGTAGTTATATGTAGGATATTAACTTAAGCATGTCAGAAAAAGACTTCCTCTCTCTGTCAAGATTTTTTAACTAAAATCCCCAATATTTTACATCCAATTTTAACAAGCCCTAAACTGCATTATTAGACCACTTTTCTTCTAGGGGAAGAATTGTCCCTCTTGTCAAGAGCTGTGAACAATAAAAGGAGAAGCTTTCAGTGAATATAATTAATGTAATGTGCGTACCATATTACAATTTATGAGTAGCTTTTATTTACATGATAAACTTATTTATTCCTTATAAGTATTCCTTAAACTAAAATAGTTGTATTCCCATGTTATCAAGGAGGAAAGTGAGATTTAGTAATTACCTGAAGTCACATAACTGGTGATGAGAAAATAGCACAGATTAGAGTAGTTTCTCATAGTTTAAGGTCTTGTTAAAATACAGATTCTGATTCAATAGGTCTAGAGTGGAGCCCAAGATCCAGCAATTGTAACAAATTTCCACAAGTGCTTGCCTAAGGATCACATTTTGAACATCAACATCACGGAGTATGAAATGTGAAATCAGTTTACCTGAGTTTGGGTCCTGATTCTACTGATTATCATCTCTGCAATTTTATATCAATCATTGAACACTAATGAGCCAGTTTTCTTACTGGCACATATGAAGGCTTGTATTGTGTGGTTTCTATCATCCTTTCTGCTCGTAAAATTTTATGCCTTTTCATGACTTTACTCATTGATATAAAACTTCTTTTCTTTTGTTTCTCCCACCCTGTTTTTTTTATTATATTTGAGTTAAATGATTAATAATAAATGGAAAAAACACTAATATGTAGAAATGTGCTTCTTTCTGAAAGTTCTATCTGTTTACATATTTAAAAAAGAGTTACCTTATTTGTTGTTTCACTATATGTATACATTGAGTTTTATATGCAATTGTTTAAATAATTGTATTCATAGTATTTTTCAAAATGTACATAAGGTATTAACCAACAGCAATGTAATAGGTTTCTATTTGTTTATATCCCTGTGTGAGGAAATACTTTTGAGTAATTATTTAAATGTCTTGCAAATGTTGCCCTCTGGTGGAAGGATATGTTAATATTTTAGAGAAAATTGTGGTCCTTAATTACGCAATTACACCTACTGTTTTCTCTCTCTCTTTCTTTCTTTCTTTCTTTCTTTCTTTCTTTCTTTCTTTCTTTCTTTCTTTCTTTCTTTCTTTCTTCTTTCTTCTTTCTTTCTTTCTTTTGATATTTGTTAAATTAAATCTATGTCTGAAACTATAAAGTCTTTTTTGTGGACAACACATTTGCAATTGCCTTAGTACTAAATGTATTTAGAAATAAGTTGATTGTCTGAGAATCCCCCAGTTAACCAAAAAGCTAGTACTAAAGGAAACTTCACTGTATTAAGATTTAGTAATGCTATGACAATCACATAGGTAAAAATGATATGCAATAGAATAAATTGTGACAATTTTATAAATATTTTGAAATAGTAACATAAATTTGATGTTTCGCTCCTTACTACCAAAAATACAAATACATCTTAAAGGCATTATACTTAAGGTCATCCAAAAACTATTTCTGGGGTATTTTTAAGGCAAACTGATTTAAAAAACATACCTCAAGTACATACCTTAAGGTGGTGGTATGCATTTATAGTCCCAGTCACTGGGAAGGCAGAGGCGGGAGGATTGCTGGAACCCAGAAGTTTGAAGTCAGTCGGGGAAATATAGCCAGACCTCACCTCAAAAAGAGAAAAACAAACCTTAAGGTGACTGATTCTGAGGCTATTTTTTAATGCAACAACTTCTGTTTATTATTTCAAAAAATATTCACTCAACAGGTATTTGTACCTACTGTGGGCTAGACCCTTTTCTGGGATATAGTAAACAAATGGACTCAATATATTTTCATAGCTTTTTATATCATATGTATAGAGTGGACATTCCTAAAGACAAAACTGCTGTGAAAAGCTTTTTTTACAGTATGGCTTTATTTGACTTTGAATTCCTAGGTAAATGTTCAGTCTAATAATTACACACTTCTTTCAGGTCAAAGCTATACAAATAAGCTCTAGAATTCATCTGTGACTTTTTCTTACCAAGGGTTTTTAAGCAGACAATTTTTAGTTCAGCTTTATTTGATTTTACTTTGCAGTGTTAGCCTCGGAGACAATTTCTAAGAAACTATCATTATATAATTTCCTTGGAACTGGAAATAGAAGAAATAATTCCGTTTGTCTTAAAAACCACACCTGTCCACATAGCCCAATACTTTACACTGCTATATTTAGTGGCCTGGTATAAAATATCTTTTGACTTCTCTGTGAACTGTCTGATTAAAAAACTGGAAGCAGGAAATATTAAATAAGCCTATATTGTTACCTTAAACATATGTTTTAATTACCAAAAACAATGTATGTAGTCATAAATGCAATGTTTCCTTTTTTGTGTGCATCTACTCTATATTTATGATTTACCATGAGAAAAATATAAACATCTTATTCAATCCCTTTTCTTTCTGCATTCATGGGGGAAAATAGCCTTAATTCACTAGAGGCCATTGTGTCTTGGGAAAATTAAGACTTTAAAGTGAATAGAGAACAAATGCTGCTCCTCTAATGCCAGAAAAGTATTTCTAATTTTGAATTCCACACTGTACTTGTAGAGTAACATGATAAATTACAGAAGGACTTTGAAAACATTGGCATCTTCAACTCTAAAACAACTCTAAAATTCTTAAAGTAAAAGTCTTAATTGTATAAGGAAAGTTTGATAAAAATCTAAGAATAGAAAATAAATGCAAATCTGTAAAGACAGTAAAAGAAATATACACTTCAGTATGAAGGAGATCAAGGCAGAGACCGCCAGGACTTATGGTGTTTTACAGAAAAATAAATAAATTGAATGACATGACAAAACATACCTAATTGAAATGTCTCTCCATCTAGGCCCCATAGGGATCCTATTTTACTTTTATCATCCTAGATTACTGATTATCTTCCTTTGGCTGCCATACATTTTGTTGTCATAGATCGTGAAATACCATCTTCTTTGAAGGAAGGCTTCTAATATTATTGAAATTTCCCTATTAGCATCTAGGAAGTTTCTGTTTAATTTCACACGATTTTCTAAGTTACTTAAGCTACTAGAGGCAGAGGGTGAGATGGTTTGTACTTCTATAATATTTAGACTAAAATTTTCCAAAGCAAAAAATCTGAATACATAGTTTTGTAATAGAACAGAATATATACGTTCCAGGATATTTCACTGCTGTAAGCACAAGCTAATCATAATTTTGAAGAAGTAAAAATATATATACAATAGTAGTCACTACTAATATTTTCTAGCTGCTGCCCGCTAGTGGTGAAAATGAAAAATATTTATTTGAGTTAAAAGGCAGACCTACAACATTGACTTAAATCATTTGAAAGTTAGTGGGTAAACATGCTTCCCATGATATTAACATTATTTGTGGCCTTTTTTCCTAGTACAAAGAAGAAATTGTTGCTGATAAATCACTAAAAAAGCGTGCCACCACTTATTCTTTTGTACCTACTTGTGGGCTTATAATAATGGTAAATACACCTTTACACTGTTGTGAGAAGCATAGTGGGAAGATCTTATTGTGTGGCATGAAGAGTTATTGTTCACTCATCGCAACTCTTTTGATATTGAGTGCTAATTCCTTCTTCGTTCATTATGGAGAAACAGAGTCAGAGGTCTGATCAAACCACACTAAGTCCTGCTAACTAGACTGAATTTTCAAATTTTTGAGCCAATGACATTCTTCAGTTAATATTTTAGCCAGTTTGAGTTAAGGTATCTACTGCCTGCAACTGCAAACATCTTGATATGTTATCCTATAGATATTTGATAGATGAATAAACGTATGGAAGAAGGATGGATAAACAGAATCAAAGTTTAAAATACAAAGTTAAAACACTGGAAAGAAGAAAGAATCATGTAATTCTAGACCAAAGTATTAGAAAGATAGGCCCAGATAAAAGGAAGTCTTGAATTTTAGGGTTAGTTAAATTAAATTTTTATTTAGCATTTCTAAGTTAAATACTACATGCCTGGTCTTTGTTGAGTACCAGAGAAACAGAGATAAGTAAGTCACAGATCTTGTTCTCATAGAACTTTTAGATTTTAACTAAGAATGTAAAACTTTTCTTATGGTCATTTAAAAAAATGTATAAGCAAATAAATAATTTGCTCAAGGACAGTAACATTCTTAGAAATTTAATCAGGCAACTATGTGATAAATTGAGTAGAGAGATGGAGGCAGGAGCTCCAGTTCAGAAGATGACCATTGCAATAGTCTGTGTGTCAGCTGATAAAATATTTTAAAATTACTCTTCTTTCCCATGTAATGATGAAGCTTTCAACTCATTCAGGGTTGGGGAAAATTACCCATATACATACAGATGGTACACAAGCCCTGGAATTAGAATACAGGTCTTTTGCTTAAATCAATACGAGAATCATAACTCAAATAATACTGAGAAATTGCTTCTGTGGGTTAATTTAATTTATAATAAGCATATTTCCTTTATCTCTAGCACATTTCCCTATTTCATCTCTGTTATAACACCAAACATTAGGAAAAAAAATTAACACACTTATTTAGTGAGTAGAAAAGAAAAAAATGTCAATGACTGAATGGTATCAATCAGCAAACCTAACTCATCCTACACTTTAGCCCAAGGTAGAATATGCCCTTGATCTAAAAATATCCTCCTCAGGGCAGATGATGCTCTCATGGATCTGATATGATGGACTCCTCTTGAATTGAAATCTGTAAGCAAATTGGTATTTATATTTTTACCATTTGTATTATTCTTTTAGAGAAAGTCTCTAAGGTTGAAATGGATCTTAAAACAAAATCAGAACATCCAAAATGTGTCAAACAGTAGCCCCGCCATTTGAGTGGAGCTCAGGCTTCTTACAGTGCTTTCTGAGAGGCTATAATATCAGAAGAGGGAACAGAAAGAGCGGAGACTTATTTTCAATAGCTCATTACTTCATATTACATCCATTATGTGAAGAGAAATTTTTGGCAATCACAGAAATTAAAGCACTATTCTAACATAGCAAGTAAGACAACACAAAAGTTTCTTGAACCCATTACATATTTTATGTCTCAATTCGCTTTTATTTTTTCAAAATAATACATGTACCAAGATGTAAAGGTGAAATACTATTTTTTTGTTTTTTAAAAAGAAGCAGTTATTTCACTCATTCCATCTACTGGCAACTCTTGTAACTAGGAGGCATCACTTTGGAGGAGAAAATTAAGTGTGTGTGTGTGTGTGTGTGTGTGTGTCTTACAGAATAAAGGAGTGTTTGGCATAGAATTAACACTATATGTTTTAGCTATTATGATTATTATGCTATTGTTCTTTTGTTTTTTGAGACGGAGTCTCACTCCGTAGCCCAGGCTGGAGTGCAGTGGCGCGATCTTGGCTCACTGCAACCTCCACCTCCCGGGTTCACGCCATTCTCCTGCCTCAGCCTCCCAAGTAGTTGGGACTATAGGCGCCCGCCACCACGCCCGGCCAATTTCTTTTTTGTATTATTGGAAGAGATGGAGTTTCACCGTGTTAGCCAGGATAGTCTCGATCTCCTGACCTCTTGATCTGCCCGCTTCCGCCTCCCAAAGTGCTGGGATTACAGGCGTGAACCACCATGCCCGGCCTGTTCGTTGATTTTCAATATTTTACATGTCTGTTGACATCTTCCTATGAAAGAGGAGGAACTAAATTTAATTCTCTCTCTTTCAACTGTCTCTCCCTCTTCATCTCTCTTTCCACCACTGACATTCACATCCTACCCTGTATCTTTTAACTCATTTTATTGAAATCAAAATTCTGTTTATATAATTAGAATTGCTAAGCAATTGTCTCAAGGTCACACAATTCAGCAGCAGAGTTAAAATTCTAACTTAAGTAGTCCGCTTCTTATTGCTCACAACGAAACCATAGGGCGTTTGTTTGTTTGTTTTTTGAGACGGAGTTTCTCTCTTGTTAACCAGGCTTGAACCGATCTCCGTTCACTGCAAACTCCGCCTCCCAGACTCAAGTGATTCTCCTGCCACAGCCTCCCACGTAGCTGGGATTACAGGCATACACCACCACGCCCAGTTATTTTTATTTATTTTATTTTTTATTTTTTTGTAGAAATGAGGTTTCTTCATGTTTGTACGAATGGTCTCGAACTCCCGACCTCAGGTGATTCACCTGCCTTGGCATCCCAAAGTGCTGGGATTGCAGGCCTGAGCCACTGCGCCTAGTAGATTTCCTTTTTTATATAGCATTTCCCCATCCCTGGGTTTATAATTGCATTTCTGTTTGTTAATGTTATCTTATGTTTCTGTGTTCCTGTCATTAATCCATCTCAAAATGATCCAGGAGAACTATAAAATTCCCTTAACATAATCAGACTTGTCAGATAATGTATCAGTTCTACTTTTTTTTCACTAGATGCTTTCCTCTCGGAGCTCTCTGCCCTTCTACTTCAGTTTGAACTAGATGCCCTCTATCCTGCTACACAGTTGCTGATTTGGGGTCCTCCATCACCATCATCTCAGGAAATCCCCTCCACCTCTCTTCTATGTCACCTCCTTGCTTTCTGAATCCTGTATCTTTCTGGATTATATACTCCTGTAGTTTCCTTAAACAGGGGCCTGGGATGTAAACTCTGAAAACTTGTGCGTCTGAAAATTGATTTTTTTTTTTCCTTTTCACACTTGATTGATAGTTGTTTTGCTTCTATGAATTTAAGGGCAATAATGTTTTTCTATTTTGGCAGTTTTGTCCCATTACCTGTTATCTTCTAGTATTGCTAATGGGTAGACTAGTACCATTCTGATTCCTGAAGCCTCATGTATGCTTTTAATGCTAAGTCTCTCTAGAGACTTTATGATACTCTATCTCTAGTGTTATGAAAATTTATGGTATCTTAAGAAGAGGTTCTTTTTAATAGTCTTGTGCTTATCACTCAGAGGCTGACCCTCTCATATCCTTCAAATCTGGAAGTGAGCTAGATATGGTGTCTCATTTCTGTAATCCCAGCACTTCGGGAAGCCAAGCAGGAGGACTGCAGGTTGCCCAAGGCCAGGAGTTTAAGACCAGCCTGGGCAACATAGTGAGACCCTATGTGTACATTTTTTAAAAATTAGCTGGTTGTAATGGTGGGTGCCTGTAGTTCCAGCTACTCAGGAGGCTGAGATGGAAGGCTAACTCGAGCCTAGGAGTTCAAGGCTGCAGTGAGCTATGATTGCACCACTGCACTCCAGACTGGGCCACAGAGCAAGACCTCATCCCTTGAAAAAAAAATGGAAGCTGTTCTTACATCATCTCCTTAATAATTCCCTTTCCTCTAATTTCTCTATTCTTTCTCAAAACCTTATCAGCTGGATATTAGCCATGCTGGATTGATCTTCAGTTTTTAAAGTCTTATTTCTAATTGTTTATTTCTTTTGATTTTTAATTTTTTCATACATTTTCTTCTTTTTCTTCCAACATATTAATGTTAAAGTTTCTGCCATTATATTTTTAATTTGCAAGGGCTGTTTAGTTTTGAATCTTTCTTTTTCTCAATAACATCTTATTTTTGTTTTAAGGCTGCACTGTATTTTCTCCCTGAAAATGTTAATTTTAGTTGTTACTATTTTAATTTTTTTCTGATTTCTTCCAGTTAATTTTCCCATTTTTGATTAGCTTGTTTTAGTTTCTTTTAAGAAGTGGTCCTTAGCTGTTTGTTTGTATTTAAGAGCAAAGCACTGTGGATATATAAGGCTTGTTAACTGGGATTATTTCGACAGTCCTTTACTTGTGGGCCCCAGATAGCAATAAATTCAAGCCTTTTTCTTAAGTTGATAAGCTTCTCTACATAGGAGTCCTTCAGTCTCTTTCGTAGAGATGATTAGGCATCTGGCAACCAGCATTCTAGAAGCTGAGTAGAAAGGAAGTTGAGGATAGAGTATCACCAGTCAGTATGCAACCTTCGATTTTTCTTCCTGATTTCAGTAAGGCATCTAACCCCACACCTCAGCAATGCCTGCTGTTCTTGAGGCCTGGGTCTATGTGATTCACTCTGAAGGGATAAGCTTCTATTTCTACCATGATTGGCGAGGTCCGTTTGTCTTGCTGCATAGGCTGAGTTAGGTATAAGTCCTCTTCATGTAGACTTGCAGCAAACTATCCTGTTTATAGCCTGGGATCACAATCCTGGTAATTCCAACTCCCAGGCTTTTCCATGGTTTGTGCATGACTTGAATTGCTTTCTGCCAAAAGGCATTTAGGTTTCATCTTTCTTCACTATCTAGGTCACTTTCCCCTTATCCGTCAGCTTTCCATCTTTTAAAATCCTGTTAACATCTTCTTAATGCTATGGCTTCATCTGTCATTCTCTTTATAGCTTTACAAAAACTGCTTTTCTATCATTTTAGTGAGTCCCAGGAGAAAGTGGACACAAACTCATATACTCAATCTTCCAGATTTAATTGGAACTCTGTGTCCGTTTATATTTACCCCTGAAAAAAGAGATGTAAACTCTGAAAACTTGTGTATCTGAAAATTGATTTTTTTTTCCTTTTCACGCTTGATTGATAGTTATTTTACTTCTATGTGTAAACATAGAAGCAAACATCTCTTTTTCAGGGGTAAAAAAAAGTAACACACAAAAAATTCTAATATTTGAGCATATACAAGTGTTAAATTTCCTTATTCTGACTAAGACCACATGCAGAATTTTGAAGCATTTTCTTTCTAGGGAAGGCTACCTCTTCATCATCATCTTAACTCTTTTCTTTCTTGCTCTTATATATCATGAACACAGGCCAAGTGTGTCCCTGTGTTAGTGCCTTTTCACTGGCTTGCTATCATATTATCCTTTTTGAACTTTTCTTTATTCTACAACTTATCACTATCTAAAGTATCTTATTTTTCTAATTACTATGTTTTGTTTTCCTATTGCTGTTGTGAGGAAGGGCCACAAACTAAGTAACTTACTAAAACACAAATTTGCTGCAAGTCTGTAGATTAAAAGTCTGACATAGGGTTTACTGGGCTAATGTCATGCTGTCAGCAGGGCCTTGTTCTCTGGACACTCTAGAGGGAATATATCCTTGCCTTTTTAGCTTCTAGAGGCTGCCTGCATTTCTTGACTGGTCATACAACCAATCCCCAAGTTAACAAGCAAGACCTCTGCTTTCATTATCACATCTCCTCTGTCTCTACTGCCTCTCTCTTTCACCAAGAAGACCCCTTATACTTTCACTGCGCTCAGCCAGATAATCTAGAATAATTGCCATACTTCAGGATCCTTAACACAATCACACCTGCAAAGTCCCCTTTGGCACATCAGGTAACGTATTCACAAGTTCTGGGAATCTTGAAGAGAACATCTTTGGGAGGCTATTATTGTGGTTACCACAATATCTATTGGTTCTTTGCTTTGTTTTCTGTTCTGCCTTCCTAAGTCAACTAGAGAAAACTTCTAAATGGCAGGAACTGTGCTTACCTCATGCAGAATTCTATTTCCAGCATGTAGAAGACTCCCTGCAAATTGCTTAAATTTTTTTTAAAGAAATGAATGTTTATTTTTTGTTGAACTTACTCATGTTTTTCTGCCTAACAGCATATGGGAGAACAGCTTAACACCTCTCAATGGTCATTCCTCCTCATTCAGTGGCCAGAGCAGTGGAAGCTGCAGACCAGTCTTCAGTGGTAAGCTTGTTACCAGTGGAGGTTGTCCAGGTTCTTGGCACCTTGAACAAACAATTGGACAAAATGCACAAACAAAGTAAGGAAGGAATGAAGGGATTTACTGAAAATGAAAGCACTCTGCACAGTATGGGAGCAGGCCCAAGCTCAAGGGCCCCATTACAAAATTTGGGAGAGTTTAAATACCCTCTAGAGGATTCCAATGGTTACTTGGTGTATGCCCTATGTAAATGGAAAGAATGAAGTAAAGTTACAAAGTCATTTACTTGGTGTCCACCCTATGGAGAGGATATTTCCTGTCATAGCTGAAGTGTGAATCGTCCTTATGTTCCCTGCCTCCAGACCCTATTTTCCTGCCTCAGACTCAGTGCCCTAGTCTTCAAATGGGGACTGCTAGATAGGCACAGGGAACGACTGAACAACTTCAGATCAGTCTCCAACCTCAAGTTGAGTAGCAGCAAACTCAGCAGTCAGAGCACTACATTCATACTGAATGTACAATGACCCTTGCTTGGTAACAGTCTTTCCAGCAGAAACCTGCTCTCTCCCTTTACAATCTTTTCAAGATCTCTGTAGAAGTAGAGATCAGGCCTGACCTCACATTGGTCTTACATGGAGCGGCACATATACAGAACTTCCTGGGTCAAAATCCATCACATCAGCCCAAGAAGAGCACTCTCTTGTGTTGCATGAGATGGCAATATCCACCTAGTACAGAGAACAATCTGTGTCACACAGAGAAATGATCAGCTGGTTTAAATAAGGCGCCTCTGTGGAGTCTGGTGGTCAGCGCTTACATCAGTAACCACCAGAAGACTTTTTTTTTTTTTTCTTTTTTTTTTGAGACGGAGTCTCGCTCTGTCGCCCAGGCTGGAGTGCGGTGGCGCCATCTCGGCTCACTGCAAGCTCCGCCTCCCGGGTTCACGCCATTCTCCTGCCTCAGCCTTCCAAGCGGCTAGGACTACAGGTGCCCACCACCGGCTAATTTTTGTATTTTTAGTAGAGACGGGGTTTCACCGTGTTAGTCAGGATGGTCTCTAGCTCCTGACCTCGTGATCCGCCCACCTTGGCCTCCCAAAGTGTTGGGATTACAGGCGTGAGTCACCGCGCCCGGCCCACCAGAAGACTTGATTTCCAGAGGCTGCATGGATCTGGCTGCTGAAGTTTCTGAGAGTGAAGCACCCAGCAGTAGGACTGGCTAGCAGCAATAAGAGTGACTAGCAGCACAGTGGTTGCAGAAGACATCAGCACAGCTTGCTGGGCATTATTGCTGGAGGAAACAACACTGACATCAGCTAGATGTTCAATGGCAACAATGGCATGAGTTGCCAAATGAAGCTTCCTCCAGGTCCTTTTAAGATTTATGATATAAATACCATTACTTTTTCTTTTGTAGATGTACATTTTAAGGTTTTGGGTGAACATGAATTTTGGGGGGGATACTATTCAAGCCACTACAGTTATACATATACAGATAATAGATACCATTACTTTTTCTTTTGTAGATGTACAGTTGCATTGAAAGTCAATATTGGTGCCACCAAAGTGAACTCTTGGAAGGAATTTGAGAATATTCTCATCCTTCATCCATAGGGCTCCAGACATTGTGAAAGTGTCCTTTTAAGTTACTATGGGAACGCAGGACAATATCAGATGGACCCCTCTTTGGGTAGCATGGGAAGGCTTGACAGGTATTTTTTGAATAAAAGAATAATTGAGGTTTGATCATAGAGTTGTTTTCCAAGGAGTGAACAGATTTTGTCCCCCTCTCTTGCGGCATTTGTCTCCCTAAATAGATACCTGGTCACAAATCTCTCCTAGTCTCCAGTCCATTATCACACTCTTGAGGAATTCATCTCCCTGAAGAAAACCCCGATCATTCACTTGTTTTAGCAAAATCTTACAGGACTTTAATCTCTGCAAGGAAAAATTTCCCAGCTCCTGACATTTGCTCATTAGTCAGCAACTGGTCTGAATCTACAATTCTAAATTGATTTCTCACTTTCATCTGTTAGTGTTCTATGCACTCCAACAAACTGCAGCCCTATTACATACAGAAACCCCATTCCCTGATCCTCTGTCTTTAAGCTCACTATTATTCTCACCCATAATGACGTTGTCTTTGCCTCCACTTACCAGTGTCCATCATTACTGATCATTCAAAACCTGTATCAGATACATTTTCTTGAATGAATTTTCCTCCTCTATCCTCCCATTGGAAATTGGAATCTAATGCTGCCATTGGTAGAAACACACAACTTTGGAGAAGGTAATTCAAATTATTTAAGACTTATTTTACTTATGGATAAGTAAGTGGAAAGAATTATATATACCATTTTCAGATTAAATAATGCATGTAAGCCACCTCTCAGTGTCTGACATATAAGTATACTTAACATATGGGAGTGGCAATTATTGTTCTTTATCTAAATTTTTAATATCACACTACCACTTTCTACCTTGCAATCTTTGAAGATGGGGTCTATCTTTGTATAATCTATATTGTCCGTAACTCTTGCCAAAATACTGACACATAGTATAAACAGTAAAAATGGCTGAATAAATGAAACCTCCTAAACTTCGTTACAAGGCTGTTCTGTAGCAAAGGGTGTTGCATTAGTTCCCTGGAGATGCCGTAAAAATTACCACAAATTCAGTGGCTTAAAATAACATGAATTTATTCTCTCATAATTTAGAAGGATGAAAGTCCAAACTCAAGGTATCAGTAGGATTGGTTCCTTCTGTGAGGGAAAATCATTCCATGTCTCTCCTACCTTCCAGTGGTTGGTGGCAGTCCTTGCAGTTCTTTAGCTTAGAGATTTGTCATTCCAGTCTTTGCCTCTAACTTTACATTGCTTTATTCTCTGTGCTTTTGTGCCCTCTCTTCTTATAAGGCCATAATGAGTGATTAGTTTTAGGGCATACACTAAATCCAGAATGATTTCATCTCAAGGCTTTAATTACATCCGTAAAGGTCCTATTTCCAAATAAGGTCACATTTTAAGGTTTTGGGTGAACACGAATTTTGGGGGGATACTATTCAAGCCACTACAGTTATACACAAGATTCCTCCCCACTAAAAGTTGAATTTATATATTTAAGAATGTAATTTTAGAGCTAGACTGTCCAGGTCCAGGCACCTGCCCATCCTTACTGGATATAAGGCTTAGGCTTTGTTACTTTAATTATGCCCAGTTTCTCTTTCTGAGCAAACGAAATGAGGATAATGGTATCTACCTGGAAGGGTTTCTGTAAAAGTCAAAAGATATATTCCTTGTAAAGGGTTTCATATGGCCCGGTTGTCATAAATCCATCAACAAATGCTTGCTGCTTCTTTCCTTTACCTTTTATAAGGTGGGTCCCTCTGCCTGGGAAACTCACCACCACTCCCACTTTTTAGCTGACTAAATCCTTATAAACATCCGTGTCTCTGCTTAGGTATCACTTCCTCAGGGAGGCATTTTCTGACATCATCAATAAAATCTAATAACCTGCTATACCTCTTTTCATCCCTTATCACAATTATATAATGATTGATTGTTGTAATCAAATCACAACCAAACAAACACAAGGGAGTTAATATGTAATATCTGGTTCCTTGATGATGATATACATCTCATGGTGACAAGAATTATGTTTAGTTTGATATAAACTCAGATTGCCTGGAATTGAGTTCTGGTTTCTTCACTTTTTCTACTTGGATAAATTCCTAAATCTGCTTAAATCTCAGTTTCTTCATATGCAAATGCTGATAATAATCTTACTTATTTCAGTCAATTGTTGTGAGCATTAAATGAAATTCTGTTTATAAAACACATAGTTCACCATACCTGGCACATCCTAAGTGCCTACAACTTGCTAATTAGTATTAATATTTTTTCAACTCATGGCACCAGTCAGTTAAACTAATGAATTAATACTGAATGAATGAACCAGGTTATTGGCCAAATCTAGAAATACGATCTGTGCCACAGAATTGTGTGAAAATTCAATAGGTTCTAGTTACCTTGTCCTCGTTAGAGGTTTCCTCTAACCAAAGGGACTTGAAACCCCGGGGGAGGAACTGACTAACACCACTGCCCCAAATGATTTCCTGTATTATAACCCCTACAATCCTATTTAGAACCAGAATTGAAAAAAGAAAAGAAGGTTTGGAGAATCCAATTTGTTTCTAGCCCTAGGGTGGTCTTTCAGAAATGGAGAAAGGCTTCTGGGAAGGTAGTAAAACATATCAGGCTAAGGCAAGTCTTGTTCCTTAGCAGGTGAAGCATGCCTTGAGAGAATAATGCTTTGGTGTGAGGAGAGATGGAAACACACCAGGACTTTGCAGATTTTAATGTGCATCTCTATGGTCTAGGAAAACAACACTGTTGAGTAAACATTTAAAAGTAGCTTTGAAGTTTAAAAGAAAATTGTTTCCTAAGAATAAATTGGTGCTCTAGAATAAATATGCCCATTGAGGAACACATTTATTTCTGCATTGCCTTTGCAGTACAGACAATTTAGTGGCATAGCTTTGACATCAGACTGACCTGGTTTAAAACTCTGGTAGAAATGTCATTTTCTTTTTAAAGTGAGTCATGAATTGCACAGATTTTAAATCTACTTTTTGGGGGCTGACAGTTTGATGGTTGAAATCACTTATATTTCTTTAAATAGAAGGAGCTGAAACAATGATAATTTTTGCTGAGCCACATAATTTTAGAACTTAAGCCCAAAGTTCTCAGTTCACCAGTGATAAAACTGAGGAGCAGAGAGGTTACCTGATGCACCCAGGGCCACATCACAATACCACACTGGTATTTTCGATTCAGAGTTGAAAACCAGGTCTATTGTGCACTTACCAGAGATTCTCTCCTTCCCTGGGCTCACTTACTAAGGAAAGCTATTCCATTTACACTTAAGATGCAATGTCATGCAACTCCTGGACTAGAAGAGCTTTGAGGATTTATTTCATCTCATTGCTGAGTTTCAAGGGGTCTTTTATCTCTAATACACAAGAGTCTATTTTTATATTTTATTTGTATAGTGACCCAGGACATATTATAGACTGTTGCTCTCTTTCTTAGTAACAAACTGTGTTTAATAACTGCAAAGGATATGTGGATAAAATACAAGTGCATTTTTATTTATAGAAACACTATATATAAAATTTAGGAGGAGGCATCTGACTTCCTTAGCTCCACCTTTTTTCTTGTTACTCCCTCAGTTGAGAATGTATTACCCAGATAAAATTTAGAACGTCAGTTAGGCCACGTGTACCACTTGAGCATGTTACTGAGATAAAGTATCAAGCACTGCTTTTGCCTTTTATACCTTCGTCATTAATGCAACGGAGGGAGTAAGTTAAGCAGATGTGGCCTTCTTGTTTCCTTTGTTCTGTATTTCTTCTTTCATATGATTGTACAAAGCTTGGTACAATTTTAAGAATTAGATTGAGAGGAAGGCATCAAGTTTTACCCACAAGCTCCATCCAGCTGCATGTCCCACCTCAAAGGTCTGTATAGGAACACCTAAAATTTAACACCTATAATAAAACTTTTAATAAAGGGGTTGTTTGGTTTATTTTTGGAAACTAATGTATGAAATTCCTACAGAGGAGAGGGATTATTATTAGTAGGACAAAATTTAGGTGTTTCTCAGGTTCTTCAATATATTTCCACCAAAACTCAATTAATTCATTTACACAAAAAATATTTATTAAGCATCTTTTTTGTGCCACACTGTATTCCAAGTACCCGAGATAAAGAGGTGAGCAAGAGAGACAATTTTCCATCTTCATGGAGCTTTTATTTTAGTTGGAGAGGCAAAAATAAACAAACATATCAATATGTCATCCGATTTCCAAAAGCATTGTGTAACTTTGATCATTTATCAAAATTTAGGTACTGTTTGAAGTATTTCTAAATGATATATCATTTCATCCTTATTGCAATCCTATTAGGTAGGTATATAATGAAGTATAACATGATATAATATAGTGTTATACTACTATACTACATTATATAATAATGCAATATTTCACAGATGATAAAGCTGCAAATTTTCCAAGTTTCCACTGCTCTTCAGTGTCTGAACTAGAACCTAAACTCAGAGTCATCTGAATCAAACTACATAAATGAACTTATATTTTTCATTTACCATTATTAGGAAGCAATCACAATGTCTTGGGTGCTATGAAAATAGTGGAAATATAAAGACAAATAGGAATGGTCTTTACTATCAAGAAACAGCCAGCTGGTAGAGGAGACAACTGTACAAGCAAATTATTGTAATGATGTGCTGTGAGAACTGTGGCTGAGAGCTGTAAAGGGGGCAGTGAGAGAAAAAGGAGAGAAAGAAGGTGATACAAATTGCCAAGAAGACATGGTTTCCGAGTTGCATCTATCACTGTGTTGAATGCCCTTTTACATCTGGGTGTCACTGAACTTAGAGTAAAGCAGTTATGCGATCACAGTGGAAGGAAGGAGACAAGTCACCAGTTTTCTAGATAAAACTTTGTTTCTAACTGACAATGTGAGAAACAGCTAAAACCTCTAATATTCTGAGGGTTTGTTTTTCATGTATTTTTTTTTTTTCATATTCACAATCAAATGAAACACACCTGCCTTATCCCCACATGGAGTTGTATGCTGTACATACAGGATAACTTGTATGCTGTAATAGTAGAATAAGAAGTGAGGAGTGATTTGGCAAAAGATAATGTATCATAAGAATATGCAGCATGTTTAATATTCATAAATATTATTAAATAACTTTTTCACTTTTTAATCTTCTCTTTTCTAGGCCAAATCATTCAAAATCCATAGCCTGTCTTCACACAGCCTGAGTACAGTTATTTATATAAAAATTGTTTCTCTTGTGCCATCACTTTTTCACTGCATGTCATCAGTTTCTGGAATTTGGCATTATTCCTATAGAGTTTTATTCTCCTTCCTTATACATGTCACCCATATATTTATCCATTCTTTCTTTAATTTTACTTTGAAGTATGAGTGTTTTGTCTGATTCTGCCTTTACAAATTTAAAAACTGCTTTATAAATTATTCTTGTGTGTTCCAAAAATTCGAACAGGAGAATAAAATTCTAAATTCACCTAAAAACCTGCTACCCAGACATGGCTCCCATTTACATTTTGAAAACTTTCTCTCCATATTGGTAATTCCCAGACTTTAATATGCTTCAGAATTACCTAGGAAGCTTTGTAACACTGCAGAGTCCCTCAGGCCTTCACTCCTAGGGGTTTGCCTTAGTTCATTCAGGGTGAGTCCAATATTCTGAGTTTAAAATATCAAGGGACTTTTTAAAAATCTGAGGCAATTCTGATAGTGATGACCTGCATACCATATTTTGAAGAAAAAACAAAACAACAACAAAACTACTGCTACAGACAACATCCTGTGCCAATGTAGGAAAAGGGATACAAATTCACATAAATGTTCTTGTGGTAGATATCATTGGTTGACTCCTCCAATGCGATTTTCAACTTATTTCCCCCAGGAGTTGGGAATCCCAGTATTAATTTTTCTAATCTCCTCTGCAGCTACAGTTGGCCATGTAACCCAGTTTTGCCCAGCAATAGCTTCTGGGAAATCTAATCTGTTTTCTGATAAAACAAAAAGGTACAGGAGCAAATTGATTGTCACTGCCCCCGACCCTTTGAAGTAGATATTTGTATTTGTAACTATCAATCATCTTTTGGATTGCCTAGCATAGAAGTTAGGATCTTGTAACTGATCAGGCGTACAATCTAAGCCCCATCAGACACCCTCATGAGGATGATTTGGAAGTGAGCACTGTTTAGGAAACAGTCTCTACATGGAGTTTCCACCCTGTTATAGGTGGTTGATGGCTGAGGTATCTGGATTTAGGCATCATCAGTGGCAATGATGGCAGTTTCCTAGAGATAGTAAGATAGGGTAACCTACTAATACTAGTAGTAAGATAGGGTAACCTACTAATACTAGTAGTAAGAGAGGGTAACCTACTAATCTTAATCCTTAGTTTTGCTACTGGAAGTCTTATGTCCCTAGGAACTCCCTTAGTCACAGGCAAACCTGAACAGTTGGTCACCCTGTGGCTACGGGTGACATTCCTGAAACAGGTGTGGTATTAGTTTGGTGCAAAACTAATTGTGGTTTTTGTCTTTTACAAGTAATGGCAAAAACCACAATAACATGTGCACTAACTTGAAAGTAAGCTCAAGTTTCAGTTAAAACAAGTTCCTAAAATTCAGGGCTAAACAATGGCAGTAGCTGTAGTTTCCACACTGTTTTGTGATGGGACTTGGGGATTTTTTTCTCCTGAAAGCTGAGACTAGGCCCTATTTTCTACCATCCTCCCAGTAGTTTCATGGCATGCTGAATAGATTGTAAACTATTTTTAAGCTTAAACTAGCAGGGATGAATTTTTTGTTTTCAATTAAGGTACTTAACTAATGCTCCTTACTTTTGCCTTAAATACCACCATGGCATCGAGAGCTAGAGTAGCCATCTTATAATATGAAATGATGAGAATGAGGATAAAAATAAGCAGTTAAGGAAGGCAAAGTGGAAAGGAAGAATGAGCTTGTGTTCTTGCTGGTATAATTGAAACAACAAACAAGTCTTGGAACTGCCTATCTATAAGACTTCTTCCATCTGAGATAATATATGTCTGGTTTTAAGCCATTGTGCCTCAGTTAAGTAAGTTTCTTAACTGTTAAGGGCTCATGTTAAGCAAGTTGTTATGTAACCTGCAACTTCCTTGGATGCCTATCTTCACTTCCCACAAAGTCTTGTTCATCCATTTTAAACTGTTTTCTTGTATTTTTATGCTTTTTTCTTGTATGAGTTACCTGAAAAAATTAGTAAAATTTGTGGGTGAAAATATTAAGTGATATTTGAATGTATTGATAAACACAAGATATATTAAATAAAATAGTTTAAAGGACTGGTTAAAAACTTATATAAAAGTTGATGGATAATTTCTGCTCATTTATTTTGTAGCCCATATTTCTGCAGAAGGAAGGAGTTACTTTATGTCTTTTTTATTCCTTCAGACTTTATGTTCTGACTGCAAAATTGGTCCCGGAAAAGACAGTTAAAGCACCTTTTATCTCTTTTAAACAAGAAATGAGACGGTTCTCAGCTGTGAGAAGTTTTACTGGGTTGCTCTGATCAGATGACTAAAAGACAGGATAAAGAAAAAAAGAACAGGGAGAAGGAAGGAAGGAAGGGAAGAAGTAAAGAGTGAGAGAAAGAATAAAGGAACACACATAATGAAGGATGAAAGGGTAAGTCAACTTGGGAGCTCCAGTACAAAAAACAAATGGTCACGGATAGACATCATCTGACTTGTTTAGAACTGTCCCCTTTCCTGTCATCATATTTAATTTTTTTTCCAGATAATCCTATAAGTGTTTTTCCTTTCAGGGTATTAGAGACTACATAAGAAGCAAGGTCACCTCTATTTTCCCAGAAAGAACATTTTGCCAAGACAAGAAACTGTCAGCAAGGCACAGTGCTTCCAGCCCAAGTCTCCCTTACCTTGGAATCTTCCTGCCACAATGGCAATCTTCCTGATGCAGACCTTTTGTTTCCACATATGAAGCCCTGCTCCACCAGGATCCAACATCTACCAAAGACTCATCAAAGGGACTTGTTGCTGACAAGGGGGAGTTTTTTTCTTTTGGTATCAGGAATCTGAAGCCACACTTATGATAGCCCCTTGTTGGTGTCTGTGCCTCCACTCAACTTGCTTTCTCTAGAGTCCTGGCTCTTACCTGCACAGTTAGTGAGAATAAAACTGTATCGTTTCTGACCAAGTCTGTCAAGAACCTCTGTCACAAATCTTCCAGGGTAACCTGCACAAATAATTTACATTCTAACTGAAATCCCCAACTAGGTATGCTACTTTTCAGCCAGCAGTATATCTCTTTTTAATTTTTTTATTTTATTTTTATTTATTTACTTTCTTGAGACAGAGTTTCACTCTTGTTGCCCAGGTTGGAGGTCAATGGCACAATCTCGGCTCACTGCAACCTCCACCTCCTGTTCAAGTGATTCTCCTGCCTCAGTCTCCTGAGTAGCTGGGATTACAAGCACTCACCAGCACACCCGGCTAATTGTTGTATTTTTAGTAGAGACAGGGTTTCACCATGTTGATCAGGCTGGTCTTGATCTCCTGACCTCAGGTTATCTGCCCCCCTCAGCCTCCCAAAGTGTTGGGATTACAGGTGTGAGCCACCATGCCCGGCCTTATTTCATTTTTGAGCAGCATTTGAAAAAAAACCATTGGTTCATCATTATCTACTTGGGAAGTTATTTCTTCCCTCTGAGTCTCAGTTTCTTTATGCATAATAGAAACATAACAATCTCTACTTCATAAAGTTGTGTTGAGAAATAAAAAAGTGCATTAGTCTGTTTTCACACTGCTGATAAAGACATACCTGAGACTGTACAATTGACAAAGGAAAGAGGTTTAATGGAGAACTCACAGTTCCACGTGGCTGAGGAAGCCTTATAATAATGGTGGGAGGTGAAGGAGGAGCAAGTCAAGTCTTACATGGATGGCAGCACACAAAAAGAGAGCTTGTACAGGGAAACTCCCGTTTTTAAAACTATCAGATCTCATGAGACTCATTCACTATCATGAGAACAGCACAGGAAAGACCTGCCACCATAAGTCAATCAACTCCCACTGGGTTCCTCCCACAACAGGTGGGAATTGTGGGAGTTATAATTCAAAATGAGATTTGGGTGGGGACACAGCCAATTCCTATCAGTGAAGTTCTTAACATAGTGCCCAGCACATAATCATAATGTAGATTTTCTCCTCCTGATCCCACTTAACTTAGGATGGGAGTTTCTAAGAAAGGCTTATGTTTTGCCCAAGTAGAAGTCTAGAAGGAATATTCTTAGAAACATTTCTGACAAATAGAGCGGCAATGACAGACTCAAAGATTCTGAGTCTGGAGATGAAGAAAGTTTTCTGGAATAGGATATGACATCCCTTAAAACAACCTGCTCTAGCAGAAGATAATATTAGAACTTTGTCAATGACATTTTTCTTTAGAAATTTCTCCAGTAAAGAAATTCATGTAGGTGGACATGTGGTGAAAAATGTAGCATAGTAGTTAAGAACAAGTTTCACTTCATCCTGAGTCCAAATTCTGTTTCTGGAATTTTCAACAATACCTGGGTAGATGATTTTACCTCTCTGGCTAAATTTTCCTCTTCAATCAATGGGAAATACAGGGATAATTCGTGAAATACAGGGATAATTTGTGAAATACAGGGATAATGTATGGATGAAATATGATGTTTATGATGTAGCCAACATATCTTGAGACTTCTCAGCCTCTGTAATTGTGTGAACCAATTCAATTCCCCATATATTCTCTCTCTCTCTCTCTCTCTCTGTCTCTCTCTCTCTCTCTCTCTCTCTCTCTCTCTCTCTCTCTCTCTCTCTCCTACTGGATCTACCTCTGTGGAAAACCCTTATTGATATGTCTTTGAAACAGCAAACATTATTAAGTTTGATAAAGTTAAATTTAAAATTGTCTTTAATG
Source organism: Rhinopithecus roxellana (assembly GCF_007565055.1). Taxonomy (NCBI): domain Eukaryota; kingdom Metazoa; phylum Chordata; class Mammalia; order Primates; family Cercopithecidae; genus Rhinopithecus; species Rhinopithecus roxellana. The sequence continues at coordinate 22,481,507 of NC_044563.1, read as the reverse complement.
ATTTGGGGTTTTTTATGTGTGTGATCGCTGTAGGAAACTTTTATGTAGCCAAAGATGCAAAGATTTTCTCCTGTGTTTTTACTTTGAAAGTTTAAGCTTTAGCTCTTAAATTTGGCATCATATATTTCAACTTACATTTTGTATAAAGTGTGAGGTAAGGCTTGAGACTCATTTGTTTCCTTGTGAATATTCCGTTATTGTAGCAGTTTGTTTAATAATGTATCATTTCCCTATTGAATTGTTTTGACACTTTTATAGAAATAGATACACCATTTAAGTATGGGTCTATTTTTGGACCCCCCCATCCTGTTTTATTTATTTATATGTCTGTCTTTATGCCAACATCACATAGTGTTTCTTACGGAAGTTATATTTTAAGTCCTGAAATCAGGTAGTGCAAAGTTCATCGTAATTATTTTAGATTTCCTAGGCCCTTAAATATAAACTTAAGAATGAATTTGTTAGTTTCTAAAAACAAAGAAAAACACACTAAAACAGCCTTACAGGCTTTTCATTGGTTATATAATAAATCTATTGATCAATTTGGGAAGAATTAACATTCTACTAATTTTGACTCTCCCAACCTGTAAACATAGTATATCTTACTCATTTATGTATGTTATTCTTAATTTTACCAGCAATGTTTGGTAGTTTTCAGTTTACAGGTCTTGCCCATATTTTATTATGCGCATCTCTAATTATTTCATGTTTTACTGCTATTTTAAATGAAATCGATTTCTGTATACCAATGTCTCTTACCCTTCGAGTAGATCTAAGCTTCCATCTGGTATAAGTTTTTATTTATTTTTATTTTTTTTCAGTATGTGGCACTTTTAACTTTTCTCATAGTGCAGGTCTGCTGACAAAAGATTATTTTTAAAGTATTCATTACATATTTTTATATTGTAGAAGTTCTCTTTTATTTCTAGTTTGCTGAGCATTTTTATCAGGAGTGGGTGTTGAATTTTGTCATAGATATTTTTTCTCCTGGATCTTAATTAATATAATCAGGTAGATTTTCTCCCTTATCCTTTAAGTATGGCCGATTACATTGATTAAATATTGAATATAAAATCAACCTCACACTTTGAGATAAACCTCTTTCAGTGATGATGTATTATAATATGTGTATGTTGCTGATAAGAATTTTTGTTTCTATGTTAATGAAGGATATAAGCCTGTACTTTCATGTTTTTGTAATATTTTCTTTTGGTTTTGGTATGAGAGTAACACCATATTGTATGGCCTTACAAAATAAGTTGGAAAGTATTCCCTCTTATATTTTCTGAGCGAGTGTATATAAGACTATTATATTTTCCTTTATAATTGATAGACATCACAAATGAAACCATCTGGGCTTCCAATTTTCTTTGTGAGGAGAATTTAAATTAGAAAGTCAATGTTTTTAATAGATTACAAACTATTGCAATTTTTTATATTTGTACAAGTTTTGTAATTTGTGTTTTAAAGTGCTTTAATAATTTCATCTAAATTCATAAATTTATCATCACAAATTTTTCATAATTTCTTTATATATATACATATTTTTAAAAGACAGTCTGTGGAGATGTAAATACATTCCATAAAATTTATCCATTTAAAGCCTTTTGGCTATGAAGAATAATGCTGATTTAAACATTCATGAACAAGTTTTTTTGTGGACATAGTTTTCATTTCTCCTGGCTATATACTAAGGCATGGAATTTCTGGGTCAAATGGTAAATCTATGTTTAATCATGTAAGAAACCAAATAAATTTATTAGATACCTATCATTTTACTATATCTAATGCCTTATTTTATGATTATTAAAGTCCTATAAACTGCATCTTGTGTAATTGAAACTGAGTATTACTTTATACTTTATCTTTAAATTCTTTTTTGAATAGATTTTAATTACCCTGACTGAATAGCTTATTCTGACTAAGTTGAATATTGCATACTTAGAAATATGGAAAAGTACACAAATAATTTTCAAAACATTATTCTCTATTGTATGTAAATATATATATACACACACATATATATATGTATGTCAGTGACTGTATGAACTTACAAGAAGTTTAGTAAGAATACACAGTAACGCATCAGCATTGGCTTCTACAGAGTAAGATGGAGGTACCTCTATTATTCATTTTCTGAAATTAGTTGTTGTTTTAATTTTATTATGAGGAGTATATAATAGATTCATTTGTAAAGCCTAGGTGATAGAAATATATATTGAAAATTAGCCAAACTGTTATAAAATTTAAATATTCCTCTAGAATTAACTCACATGTTTAGATCACAGTAGGTGAATGCCTTGAAGTGATACCTTAACTGAGTTACAATTTTAAATTTGAAAACTAGAAATATCCCAGTTAAATTTGCATTGCCTTGCTCTAAAACTATTGTTGAAATCATAGACTATGAAGCTATTAAGCTTCTTAATAATTTCTGTGTATGGTCCTCTCCAAAGTATTTTTTAAACTAAAAATTAATGTCACAGCCTTTGTGGGGCTACTATGGAATCTCAGAAACATGATTTTCTCTTGGCTGGTGGAATCAAGAAACCTCAAGAACCGATTCAATCACATAACTTACCAACTCATTTCATCATCATCATTGCTGTCATCTTCATCGTCGTCATTATCATAGCAACCATTCCTTGAACGTTTATTGTGTTACATACACTGGTCTACAACCTTAATGCAGATGTTCTAATTCATCTTCTCAAGAAATCTATAAGATAGGTTTAATTATTATTATTTCATGCTCAAAACCATTAAGGCCCGAAGATGTTTAGTATTCTGCTCAAAGTTATGTAATTCATGTCAGAGCAAGAATTTAATCCAAGTTAGTCTTACTCCAACATTCATCTTATTCATTAAAGAGGACTTTTTAAGTTGCAAACAACAGAACACCTCAACCAAGTTGGCTTTTAAAAATGTACAATAAATATACATTTTATTATATATAATCTAGAAAGATAACAGTATATCTTTTACCTCACCTTACAGCTCTATAAGTTCTTGATTCTCTGCCACAATCTAGTCTGAATATGTTGATCGTCTTGTAAAACAGAGAATATCACGTTGGTCCACTATATTGGTAACATCATGTTTATTAAATTGTTAAAAAAAAAAAAAAAGAGCCATTTTCCTCCTATTAATAAATTGGGACACTATATTTGCCACAGAAGCATGAGGGGGATGCAGGATCTCCAAGAAACTAAGCATTTTCATCTAGGAATTACTGAAAACCACCTAAACGGAGTGTTCATTTCTTTGGATACAACCAAGTCGGAAACCTCATAAACTTTTAAAATTGTATTTCCCCCTGCTGACCAGCAGGTGGCAATCAAGATAAGAAGAATTAAAACATTTTTGCTGCTTATGTGAGTTTCTAGTGTGAGTTAAATTGGGAACTCAACTGCACACAAATGAGATTACACTATATCTACAGTTTTGTAACTAGTTTTTTACTCGACAAATATAGTAGAACATTCATATTAATTTTAATGAATGGGTTGTGTTATATCCTATAATATTATTTTTAAAACTAGTGTTAGGTTGTTTCCTATGTTTGCCTATTACAAGCAACGCTGCAAATAATACAATATACTTACACTATCAACCTTCTACCCACACCTTTATATCTACAATTTACAAATTTGAGTATTTGTGTAGTGCAGATTTCTAGAATGAAATTGCTGGTCAGATGTATGCAGTTTTTGTGCTCTTTTTAAAAACCCTTTGTTGTAAAAAAAATTCAAACATACACAAAAGTAGAAAGAATAGCATTTAAAACATATATATGCCACTCATCACTGAACTTCAACAAATATGAACGGCTTGTAATCTTGTTTTATTTATCCCCTCTGATTTCACCTCTCCATCCCCATCCAGGATAATTCTGAAGGAAAACCCAGGCATCATGTCATTTCACCTGCAAATATTTAGGATGTGTATTTAAAAGATATGTGCTCTCAAAGTCACGGCCATAATACCATTTTCATATCTAACATTAAAAAAATTCATCATTCATTTTGAGGTAAACATTAGATAGTCATTTCTCAAATATGTTCTCCTCCTAATTTTTCTGCTGCTGTTCAGCTTTCTCTTCCTCCTTTCTTCTTCTTCTTCTCTTTTATCTCCTCCTTCACCTCCTGCTTCTCAACCTCCTATTCTTCCTCCTTTTCCTCTTCCTTCCTTTGCTGAAGTTTGCTCAAATCAGGATCTAAAGAAGATGCATACATGAGTGATAGGTTTCTTAAATTTTTTTTGTTTTTTGTTTTTTGGTTTTTTTCCCATAGGTTTCACTCCACCTCTTTTCTTTTTGCTTGTAATTTACTTGCAAAAGAAAGCCAGCTATTGGTCCTATGGAGGTTTTGTAGTCTAGATGTTTGTGGCTTCATCATATTTAATAAGTTCCTCCAACCCCTGTATCCTGTGCAAATTGGTAGATCTAGATACAAATATCAGTTTTGTTGGTTGCTTTATGAGTTATACATATTTGCTTTCTTTAACCTATATTTTTCTGACTACAACGTCCATGTGGAATAAAAAGGGTAATTGTGTGATTTTTTTAAACCAAATTTTTATTTTAAAAATTTTCAAAAGTACAAAAACTTGAAAATACTGTAACTAAATGTCAGTGTACTCACTAATTAGATTCAATAGTTTTTAATAATTTGAGTCATTTTCTTTTATCTATTTAGTACGTCTTTGATGAGTCATTTGACACTAAGTTTTAGACATCATGTCACTTTGTCTTACCTACTTCAATGTACATCTTTTAAGAATATCGGTATTATTCCTATTTAACCAAAATACCTTTATCAGAATTAACAATGATGAATATCATCTCATAATCCATGTCCACATTTCTCCAATTGTCCACAAAATGTTATTTTTTTTAAACTTTATGTTTTGAAATAATTTCAGACTTACAGAAGAATTGCAATTATAGTGCTACCCTTTACCCAGCTTTCTCTAATATTAGTGCCTTACACAACTGCAGTACAATTTTCAAAAGCAAGGAATTAACATTGATACAATAGGATTAGCTAGACTACTCACGTATTTTAATCTCGCTAGTTTTCTTATTGATGTCCTTTTTCAAGTCTAGGATCCAGCCCCAGATCTCATATTTCACTTAGTACTTGTCAAGCCTTTTTACTCTCCTCTCATCTGTCAGTTACCTGTTCATTCTTTGTTTTGATGATTTAATCCTTTAGTAGAATGTATCTTAATTTGACTTTGTCTGATTTTTTTTTCATAATTAGATTGAGGCAATGCCTTTTTGGCACGAATACCAAAGTACTGATGTGTCCTCAGTGCATTATACTAGGATACATGATAGTAATATGTGTTATTACTGGTGATGTTAATCTTGATTACTCGGTTAAAGTAGTGTATGACAACATTCTCTATTGCAAAGTTGTTATTTTTTTCTCTTTGAATTAAATCAATACATTGTGGGTAGTGATTCTTTAAGTCTTTTCAAATGTCCTATTTTTATCATGCTTTCTCCTATTAATTTTAGCCTTTAACAATTATTTCTGTGGTTTATGTTTAATGTGATTTGCCTCTCTCATTCCTTCCAATTTATTATTTGGAATTCTTCAATATATTTTCCCTCATTTGTTCATTTATTTATTTGTTTGTATCAGCGTTAACTAGTGGGTATTATTATTATTATTACTCATTTTGTTCCTCTAATTTTTCTAAGTTTAGTTATTAGGAGTTCCTGCAGGTTGACTTCCGTGTCCTTTGACATGTCCCATCATTTGTTGAGCACTCTCTTACTTTCTGTCACCAAAAAATGTTTGAGACTCCTTTTGTATTCTCTCTGCTCTAGTGTTTAGAATCAAGTATTTTTCCCCAGAGTCCACTGAGGCTAGTTTGTAGTCTGCACTACTGTAGTGTCATTGTTTCCTGTGCTCTCTCAGAGAACATAACTAGAAAATATAAGAATGTACATTAAAATATGCACATCTACATTTTTTATATCTATCTATCTATCATCTATCTAATCTATTATGAGTATTTTGTTATCTTTAGTTCCCACTTAAAACTATAGAATTCATTTCTTCTTTTCTCTTTCTGTTATTTATAACTTCTTTCTCTGACAGTGATAAACCCTATTGTCATTATCCACATTGTATTTACTTATTTTTTCAATTCTAGTATATATATAAGTAATTTCAGAATTGCCAGTTAATATTCCTGTGAGAAACACATTAACTAACTAGAGCATAGTATGTAAGTATAGTTCTTTCTGTATTTAGGTGTATAGCATATAGTCAAATTAAATTGTTTTCCAGGTACTTAGGTTATTTTTTTTCCTTCCCCATGCCCTGTAGAGTGGATTTATTATTCACTTTTAATATAGTTATTTATTTTTAAATTTGTATTCCATCTGGGGCTTGTACCCTACATCCTGATGGACTTTTTTTTTTTTTTTAATTTCAAGGTTTGTGAAACATTACCATAGTTATAACAGTCAGAGGTACTGAAAAGGTATGCCTAGAGAAACATTGTTAATCCTCATCCCTTCTACCCAATATTTATTCTGTTCTCATCCATTTCCTGTAGGTAAGTAATATCATTAGTTTCTGATGTATTCTTCTATTTCTTTTGTAAAAATTAGCAGATATACATACATATATATATATATATATACTTTTTTTATCCAATTCACTTTTACACCAAGTGTAGCATACCATAGGCCCTCTTTTGGATTTTGCTTTTCTCACATAACTGTATATCTTGCAAATCATTCCATATCCATTCAGACAGATTTCTTTATTCTTTTTTACACAGTTGAATAATATTCCATTGTGTGGATGTGTTACAGTTTACTTAAGCACTCACTGTTCTATGTATTAACATTTATATTGTTTTTAATATTTTGCAATTATAAACAGTGTTGTAAAGAATAACCTATTGCATATGTATTTTTGTATTGTTCAAGATACATCTTTAGAATAGATTTCTGGAAGAAGGAATGCTAGGTGAAAACAGATGGACATTTGGGTTGATTCCAAGTCTTTGCTATTGTGAATAGTGCCGCAATAAACATACGTGTGCATGTGTCCTTGTGGTAGAATAATTTATAATCCTTTGGGTATATACCCAGTAGTGGGATGGCTGGGTCATATGGTACATCTAGTTCTAGATCCTTGAGGAATTGCCATACTGTTTTCCATAATGGTTAGCAAACTATCACAAGAACAGAAAACCAAACACCGCATGTTCTCACTCATAGGTGGGAACTGAACAATGAGATCACTTGGCCTCGGGAAGGGGAACATCACACACTGGGGCCTATCATGGGCGGGGGGAGGGATTGCATTGGGAGTTATACATGATATAAATGATGAATTGATGGGTGCTGACGAGTTGATGGGTGCAGCACACCAACATGGCACAAGTATACATATGTAACAAACCTGCACGTTATGCACATGTACCCTAGAACTTAAAGTATAATAAAAAAAAAGAAAGAAAACAATGCATATGTAGTTTTGTTGGGTGGTATAACCATTATAACATTTCACAGACTTTGAAATAAAAAAATAATTAAAATCAATCAGCATGTAGGATAGAACCCTCAAATGGAATAAAAACTAAACGATAGGTCGGGCGCAGTGGCTCACGCCTGTAATCCCAGCGCTTTGGGAGGCCAAGGCGGGCGGATCACGAGGTCAGGAGACCTAGACCATCCTGGCTAATGCGGTGAAACCCTGTCTCTACTAAAAATACAAAAAAATTAGCCGGGCGTGGTGACGGGTGCCTGTGGTCCCAGATGCTTGGGAGGCTGAGGCAAGAGAATGGCGTGAACCCAGCAGGAGCTTGCAGTGAGCCGAGATCGCGCCACTGCACTCCAGCCTGGGCAACAGAGACTCCATCTCAAACAAACAAACAAACAGACAAACAAAACCCTAAACAATAAATTACCTTCTTGGTGGGTTGTACAGTTTATAACTCACTAGGAATGTAAAAGAGTGCCTTTTTCCTCACAGCCTCATAAAGGATTCATCATCAAACTTAAATGTTTACCAATCTGATAGGAAACATTCTGCCTCAGTGTTGTTTCAATTTGCATTCCTCTAATTATAAGTTCAACAATTTTCATATATTTGTTGACCATTTTCATATAGTTTTCATTAATAATCTGTTCATTTCTTGTCCCATTTTTTCTATAGGCCCTCAGTCCTCCGTACTTTAATTTTTAGGGTTCTTTATAAAATAGTTATTTGTTCTTTGTCTAATTTGCAAATATTTTCTCCCAGTTAGTCATTTCCCTTATGGTACCTTTGTAATGCATTTTAAAAATTTTTTATGAAATCAACTTTACCAATCTTTTGCCAATCCAGTGTCTTTGGATTTTGAGTCATGATTATAAGACTTTTTTGAAGTAGCACATTCTTTGAACTCTCTTCCCTGCATTCTGTGTTCTGATCTGCCCAGACACTTTTTGAGTATTTTTAGACTTTGATGTACTCAATTTTGGGGGCAGCACTTTTACATCAACGTTAGGCCCTTTTGATAACTTTCTTTTTGTCTTCCCTGTGGTTTTTCCATTTGTTTGTTTTTGGTCTAACTTCGTTCACAGTAAAGCCTTGCTGTAGGATGGGTGTAGAGCAGGAATATGAAAGATTGTTAACTGGGATTTGGTGACTTATCTACCTTTACTCACAGTTAATGTGAAATTTCAACCATTCTCTTTCTTCAAGATACGCTGAAGCATGGATTTGCTTTTCTCTTTTTGTTGTTTTGTTGTTTTTTATACATTCACTTTTCTCTTTTTGTTGTTTTGTATTGTTTTGGAAGAAAATATTGGCAGACTGGCGGCACTACTATTATCTTCAGCTACCCTGAAGTCTATAGTTTGTGTTACTTTTAAATATCAATATTATATCAAGGCTAATGTTCTCTTTTAATCTACAACAGCATTCCTCCTCTATTTTTCATTACATTTAATGTTTTATGGCTATAGGTCTTATAAGGGTATACTACATTCTGCATTGGTTTCATGGTTCCTCACCATGTTTGTGCTTCTATGCCCTAGATTTCCTGTAAACTAGAAGTCTAAACATACCTCAGATGTTATGTTCTGTACTACATGTTTATATCTTATTATATAATATGATATTAAGTTGTTCCACAATTAGCAATGCTAAGTTTGATGATAAGGAAAAGGTTGATAGCCATAAGATTTTCCCATTGTAAAAATACATCATTTTCTTTGCAATTAGCAAGTAGTATGTGAAGTGATACTTTGGCACCATGTTAATATTCTCTGCTTACAAACCCTTTTACTATACAATATATTTAGCAATTAATGATAATACTTTCACAGATCAATTACTACATGAGAGGACTGAAAAATAATGATTTTTTTGGGGGGGAGGGACAGTGTTTCACTCTTGTTGCCCAGGCTGGAGTGCAATGGCATGATCTCCTGCTCATTGCAAGCTCCACCTCCTGGGTTCAAGTCATTCATCCTGCCTCAGCCTCCTGAGTAGCTGGGATTACAGGCGTGCACCACCACACCCGGCTAGTTTTGCATTTTTAGCAGAGATGGGGTTTCTCCATATTGGTCAGGGTGGTCGCGACCTCCCAACCTCAGGTGATCCACCTGCCTCAGCCTCCCAAAGTGCTGGGATTACTGGCATGAGCCACCATGCCTGACTCAAAATAGTGATTTTTAAAATCACTCCTTCCAAGTTTAATAGCTGACATTCTTTAAGTTTTCTCTTTTTAAGTGTTTTATAGACCTAATATATATATTTATTCAATATGCTGTAATCATATATAGCTAGTATGTTTTTTGATGCTCAGATTTTCTCAAATTTGACCATAAGGCACTCCTTCAGGCTGACCCTGTGTGTGTATGTGCGTGTGTGTGTGTGTGTGTGTGTGTGCGTTGAGCCAGAGTCTTGCTCTGTCACCCAGGCTAGAGTGCAGTGGCATGATCTTGGCTCACTGCAACTCCCCTCCCCGCCCTGTCCCCACAAGCCCCATCCAGGCTCAAGAGGTCCTCTCACCTCAGCCTCCCAAATACCTGGGACTACAGGCGAACGCCACCACATCTGGCTAATTTTTGTAGTATTTTGTAGAGACAGGGTTTTGCCACATTGTACAGGCTTGTCTCAGACTCTTTTGACGTGATCCATCAGTGCTTAAATTTTCCTTTCTGCTTAAAAATGAATTTAAGGTTTATCTTATTTTCTTCCATAAACTTGGAGTCAGTCTTTTTTTTTTTTAATGGAGAGATCAATTTAGAAGCCAAGATCTGGGTGCTATATGTCCTTATTTATAATAGGTTCTAATTTCTTCTTGACACTTTCAGTAGATACATGAAAGACATTAAATAATCATGAGTTCATGTGGACAGTTCTCTTTCAAATTTAATATTACAACTTAAAAAACTTATTTCATATTTTTATTTTTTAATTGATAATTTTCATTCCTAATATAAACATATTTATGTGCTTGTTTAAATAAAATAGTTTCAAACTCAAAATACCAACATTTCTACTAACAATAAAACTACAGAGTGACGTTTAAGGTATCTTTGCAGTTCTTTTTATATTTAGAACATACCACACTAAGAATGCACAGAATACTATGCACCAAATCACTTGAAATAATTATTTTTCTTTTGTTTAGTTTGCTTACTTTAATTTACAACATTTAGTGTGATTTTTTAAAATTTTTGATCTCTCTTTTTTATGTTTAAATATTTACAGGGTTCAAAAATCAAAACATTACTATTAAAGAGACATGTTTCCATTTTTCTTTTTATGACTCCATCTGCCACCCTTAGGTAACAATTTATATTAGAGGTTTCTTTATTTCTTTGTAGTTGACAAGTAAAACATGCATGTATTTATAGTGTCCAATACAATGTTTTGATATAGGTATGCACTGTGGAATGACTATATCAAACTATTTAACACAGACATTATCTCACATACATTTTTGTGGTGAAAACACTTGCAATCTACTCTCTTAGCAATTTTCGACTATATATTTATTAACTCATTGTGATGACATACAACAGATCTCTTAAACTTATGTCTCCTGTCCAACTTGGTGTTCCTTGATCAACATCTCCCCAATATCCCACCTGCCCCCAACTCTGGTAACCACCATTTTACTTTCTGTTCCTATGAGTTCAACTATTTTATGCTACACATATAAGTGAGATCATGTAGTATTTATTTATTCCTGCCTTTTCTTGACGTAACATCATCCACCTTCATTCATATTGTAGCAAGTGGTAGGATTTCTTTCTATTTTAAAGATGAATAGTATCACATTGTGTTTATATACTACACTTTCTTTATCCATTCTTCCAATGATAGACACTTAGATTTACTCCATATCTTGGGTATTGTGAACGGTACTGCAATGAACATAGGAGTACAGATATCTCATTTACATACAGATGTCATTTTTTTTGGATACATATCCAGTAGTGGGATTCCTGGATCATATGATAGTTCTATTTTTAATGTTTTGCGGGGCCTCCATACTGCTTTCCATAATGGCTGTCCTAATTTACGCTGCACCCCACACAGTGTGCAAGTGTTCCCTTTTCTCCACATTCTTGCTAACACTTTTTATCTTTCTTTCTTTTTTTTTTTTGATAATAACCTTTTAACAGGTTTAAGGTAATATCTCATTGTGATTTTAATTTGCATTTCTCTTATGATCAGTGATTTTGAACATTTTTTGTACATCTGCTTTCCATTTGTATTCTTCTTTTGAGAATGTCTATTCAGATCCTTCCTCTATTTTAAAAATCTAGTTATCTCTTTCCTTACTATTGATTTGTTTGCATTCCTTATGTATTTTTAGATGTCAACCTCTTATCATGCGCATGATTTGAAAATATATTCTCCCATTGTATCATATTAGCTTTTGTTTATAATTCCAGTATTGTTTTTTCCTTCACAATTCTTTAGTGTGTATTTCCTGTAAATACACAGTTTCCGCAGAAACTCAATACAACCTTCAAAATTAGGATATTAACATTGACACATTTCTCCAATTTAATACTCAAATAATGTTCAAGTTTTATCAATTATACCAATCTTGGTTTTCGTAGCAAAAACATTGGGGTCATGATCACACACTGTGTTTGTCAATTTTGTCAAATTTCTTTAGTATACTTTGATCTAGGATAGTTCTTTAGTCTTTTCATTAGTTTTATATCTTTGCTACTTTGAGAATTAGAGTGATTTAGTAGAATGCCCTTCAGGTTTGGGTTTGTTCAATGTTTATTCATGATTAGATTCAGGTTATGCATTTTAAATCTGGCTCCTATATTCTTTTTACAACACGTTGAATCATCCTTTGAGAATTTTCTTACTTTCTAGCATAACGAAATGTTTCAGGATCACCTTGGACATTGCCTGCCCCCGTCTTGCCATTTTGTGTGTGAGTGTGTGTACTCACATTTAGATTTATTTCTATATCTACATATGAAAAATCCTTAGTTCTATCCATTACCTCCAATTTCAATCAAACACTAGAGGAGTCGTTCTATGGTTCTCCTTTAGAGATCTGTAACTCCCATCTCCAGCTGATTATATCCTTAGTGTTTTCACATACTTGATTAAGCCTTTGTATATAACCTATCTTTCCCATCACCCCGACCACCCCTTTCTCAATGTGCATGACCTCCTCATTCCTCTCTGAGCCCCAAACCTCAACTGAGTCGCCACCATCACAGCCTGCAAGAATGACATCCCATCCTCGAAATGCCTCACTTTCAGTTTCTGATACTTCCAGATAATTTGGCTACCTGTGTGAGTCCCAGCTCACCCCGCCTAGCTCCATCATACTATGTCAGGTCACGACAAGTTCCCTTCCCTCATCCCAGCGTTAGCGCTATGTGGGTGCTCTCTTCACATCAGTCGGGCCTCAAAACTCTATGTCATGTTACCACCATGTGTGTCCACACTCCTTGCCACATTCTGACTCTTATTTCTTCTTCCAGGCTACACCTTTTTGGGGGTGTGGTCATCACCTGGTTTGGGCTCTGGCTCTCCGTGCTGGGTTGGCATTGCATAGATGCCCTCCTCACCTTTTATAGGATCAATACCTACAGCCAGGACCACCTTCATCCTGTGTGAATGCACTTATGCCATTCCCACCATTGTTGAACTAACTCTCCGAACCAGGTTGTTCTCCCATGAATTCACCAACCTCACTATGTTTGGGCTTTGAGACCCCTACTCTGGGGTGCCCCGTTTTTGGCAAATTCTCTTTGATATGCTTGGCCTTTGAAATCTCGCGCTGAGTCACCCCTCTGCATGGATTTTTTTTCACACACTTGGATTCTCTAAAAACAATGATTTAGCTGATTCCAACAAATTTGAAAATATAAATATTCATTTTTATTTTCAAATGTTATCTAATATTCATTGAGATTTCTTCTCTGATCCATATATATTGAGAACTGTGTTTTGCTTGCTTAGTTTCCAAACATTTTGGTGATTTTCCAGTTATCTTTCTGCTATTGAGTTCTAGTTTAATTTACTATAGTCAGAGAAATACTCTAAATGATTTCAGTCCTTCAAAATTAATTTCATCTGCCTTAAGGTCCAGGATACAATCATTTTGGAAATCTTCCATGTACACTTAAAAATATGTGTTTTGCCATTGTTGCATGTTATTTCTCATGTTTGTATGTGTGTATATATATGTGTGTGTGTATACATTATATATATACACACATATGTATTTGTCAGTTGTCAAATTGATTGATTGTACAGTTTAAATATTGCATATCCTACTGCATTTGCTTCCGTTGGTCTATCAGTCATTAAGAGCATGTTAACATCTCCAGATAAAATGGTGGGTTTACCATCTCTCAGTTCTGTCAACATTTCTTGATAAGTTTTCCTGTATGTTATTAGATGAATACATGTTTAGTTATGTATTGTTCTTAAATGTATCACTTTATCATTATACAATATCTCAATCTCTACTGTTACACCTTGCCTCACACTCTACTTTGCCTGATGTTAGTATAGATCAATTTTATTTTGGTGTTTCCAAGGAATATCTTTTTTCCCCTTATGTTCATTTCAACCATTCTGTGTCTTTATATTTAATGTCTCCACAGAAAGTACTGAAATTTTACCAGGGCTTTTTATCCTTGATAGACCCTAAATATTTCTCCCAAGTTGTAATTGAAAGCTCAGCAGAACCTCTCTTTCAGCCTTTTTTTTTTTTTTTTCTTCTTGAATCTACAATTTCCTCAAGGGAAAATGTTACAAAAAACATGCTTACTTCTCTGCTTTTGTCTCCTCTCCTAGGTATTGTTTCTATAAAAACCCTTTGTATTTCATTTTTCTGATACTTTCAATCATTTTTAAAAACACATTACCAAGTTTTTCTAGTGGTTCTTGGGGTTGCGATAGTCTGAAAAAGTAGGCTAGTATTGCTGCAAGTGTGCTTTCTTATTGCTAATTATAAAGGGTATAAGTCTAATATGTTCCCATTAAGGATACTGTTTTCTGTATACTTTTCAGTAACTCCTCCTCTTAAAATGATTTTCCCTTCCTTGTACATTTTTTTTTTGTTTATACTGCTGTTCTCTAACTTCTTTAGATGCTTAACTTCTTTGTTCTTTTTTTAATAGCCTAATTAAATGCTATACATTGCTTCTAAAACCACCACAAAATATATTTAGTATATTCCACAAAATTTGAGCTGTGCAGTATTTTTGGTATAATGTAATTAAAAATTATCTTCTAAACTTTGTTTTGATTACCATCTTATTTTTTTATAATTTCATTCTATTGTGGACAGAGAAAATTATCTGATTTGTATTGGTCATTTGAGATTTGCTGGTTTTTGTTGTTGTTGTTGTTGTTGTTGTTGTTGTTTGGGTGGGGCGTGGTATTTGACCCGATTTTGTTAGTGTTTAGAATGTATTTGTAAAGAAATCCCCATTCCTCAGTTATTGAGCACAACATTTAATGAAAGCACATTGTGTCTATTTTATTAATCATTTTGTTCAAATGGCCAGTAGCCTTACTACGTGAAGCTGGAACTGCACTGCTCAAAGACTTTTCTTTATCTGGTGTCAGGTTAGATTTGTACAAGAGGCATACAGAAGTAAAGCAACAGAAAGACTTCTTTCTGGTCTTTGAGGACAGATGTGATAAAGAACACGCAAATTGGAGTCTAGTGGGCTCTATCCTCTCCTCACTCTTTTTCACTCCATGTCCAACTATTCCTGACCAGCAGTGTGCTCCAAGTTTGTGTATGATTCTTGGCTGCAGAATCATAGAAACAGTAGCTAGACAAATGTAACACTTCCCCATAGACTTCTTCATTAGCTTTCCTTCCCAGTCTCACTTCAGCATATCACATGGATCTCTCTACAAGCTTCAAGTTCTCTACCTATGGCAGTGTTTCAGGAGTGCTGAATAGTTATTCTTCTCTGACTCTCTGTATTAGTCCATTTTTACACTGCTATGAAGAAATAACCAAGACTGCGCAATTTATCAAAAAATAAAGAGGTTTAATGGACTCACAGTTCCACATCACTGGGGAGGCCTCACAATCATGGTGGAAGGTGAAGGAGGAGCAAAGGCACGTCTTTTTTTTTTTTTTTTTTTTTTTTTTTTTTTTTTGAGACGGAGTCTTGCTCTGTCGCCCGGGCTGGAGTGCAGTGGCCGGATCTCAGCTCACTGCAAGCTCCGCCTGCCGGGTTCACGCCATTCTCCTGCCTCAGCCTCCCGAGTAGCTGGGACTACAGGCGCCCGCCACCTCGCCCGGCTAGTTTTTTGTATTTTTAGTAGAGACGGGGTTTCACCGTGTTAGCCAGGATGGTCTCGATCTCCTGACCTTGTGATTCGCCCGTCTCGGCCTCCCAAAGTGCTGGGATTACAGGCTTGTGCCACCGCGCCCGGCCGCAAAGGCACGTCTTACATGGCAGTAGCCAAGAGAGCGTATGCAGGGGAACTGCCCTTCATAAAACCATCACATGTTGTGAGACTTATTCATTACCATGAGAACAGCATGGGAAAAACCCATCCCCATGATTCAATTACCTCCCACTGGGTCCCTCCCAGGACACATGGAGATTATGGGAGCTACATTTCAAGATGAAATTTCGGTGAGGACACAGCCAAACCATATTACCCTCCAAATCTTTCTTCCAGACCATTGCTTTCCCATTTCTTTCACAATTTAAAAAGGGCTATTTTCTATAAACAACCCTTTATTCCATGATATTCCTAACAGCTCTGCTTTCTTGATTAAATGTTGTCTGTTAAACTCTTTGTTCTATTTGTTCTTAGAATGTGATGTATCCACCATAATTTTTGTCCAGTCTACACTTTTATTTTTTTGAATATATTGGTAAAAGCAAATAAATTTAATTTACTACTTCCTTTTTTTAATAAAAAATAGAAACTAAAGGGCTAGAGCTCTTAGGCTGTAGGATTTTAACTACTTTCATATACAACAGAATTGGAACAGTTCTACAAATTTGGAAACCCTGACTACCTGTCTTGACATACTTCAACGGGCTGGAACAATAAATTAATGTTTGAGAGTCATTGTACAAATACTTTGGGCCAGGGAATTTGGCATCTTATGAAATTACCATCAGTATTATTACTCCCCCACCCCTATTCCCCAAAACATCCCCCAAAAGAGATTTTTTAAAGCGTCTCTTCCAAAGACTCTGTTTCTAGAGATCTGGGAATAAGAGACCTAGGGGTATGCATTTCTAACAAGAAACCCAGATAATTCTGATGAACAAGGTTGTGGACTTCTTTATGAAAAACACGGGACTAGAAAAAATATGTGTGAGCTCTTTCTGTTAGCGGTGGCAGACATCCAAGTTACCCTGAGTTACCAGAGGCGAATCCGTATGGGTCCACAGCAACTTCAGTCCTTTCCTCCTCAGAAGAAAGAATTCAATTGAGGGGCAAAAAGCAGAAAAAGAGACCAAGGCATTTTGGAGCAGTGGTGGGATTTTATTTTAAAAGGCTTTAGAATAGAAAAAAAAAAAAAAAAAAAAAAGGAAAATTCACTGGGTGGAGACCTAAGTGGGCACCTGAAGCTCCAAAGGAGAAAAAAGAGGCATTTAACCATGATCCTGGGACTTTATCGGCTTGTCTCTTTTCCATGATTCTTCCCTTAGTGTGGAATTTCTGCATCTGCAGTGCTCTCCTTACCCTTTGGAATTAAACTCACGCCCATCTGAGGCTTTCTTCCTTTTTCAGGTGGAGTGTGCCTGGAAGATCATACTTCGCCAGTTTTGTCTCTTAACATGCATGCCCAGGAAGTTGCTTCTCCCTGGGGCCTGCATTCAAGTAACACTTTTAATGTTAACAGGTGTGGATCATCAGGAGGTTGCCTCTCCCTGGTTGCAGAATTATCATTTTTAGAGAAGCAGTATGATAATCGTGTAATCATCACATACATTCCTAGTGAGTGTGTCAGGAGGCCTCTCTTGCCCCGCTCATTGCCTATCTAACTACCTGTAATTTTCTTTTTTTTTTTTTTTTTTTGAGACGGAGTCTCGCTCTGTTGCCCAGGCTGGAGTGCAGTGGCCGGTTCTCAGCTCACTGCAAGCTCCGCCTCCCGGGTTTATGCCATTCTCCTGCCTCAGCCTCCGAGTAGCTGGGACTACAGGCGCCCGCCACCTCGCCCGGCTAGTTTTTTGTATTTTTAGTAGAGACGGGGTTTCACCTTGTTAGCCAGGATGGTCTCGATCTCCTGACCTCGTGATCCGCCCGTCTCGGCCTCCCAAAGTGCTGGGATTACAGGCTTGAGCCACCGCACCCGGCCTGTAATTTTCAACATGCAATTTTTCTTTTTGGGGGACTTTCTGTTCACCCTTATCTTCCAAAGTAGTAAAAATAAGACAACAAAAACTACCACCTCAAATTTTTCTGGATTATCCAGCTTTCTACTTAAAGGAATTTGCATTGTCAATATGCAAACATCTACATGTGCAAAAACATGTAATTTCATGAGTTAAACATGTTTATATATATATATATATATGTATTTTAATGTTTCTAAACAAATATGACTCAAAAAGGAATAAAATCCAAAAAAAATCAACATTTTACTGTAGGAATAAATTGAGTTCATGTCAAAATGTAGTTTAATATTAAGTATTACTTTATTCATTGTGTAAATTTGATTCTCTTGAGATTTATGTACACATTATTTAAGACAGCTTTTCCTGCATAACTGCATATTATTTTTCCTGGAAGAAAAAAACTTGGAAGAAAGAAATTTTAAAAAGGAGCACTCATTTCCTGGGTTAACACCAGGGGACATAATCGCACACACAGGAGAGATACACCTAGTCAAACCTTTGAGGAAGATGGAAGCAGGTATCTCACACCAATTAAACCACATTATTATTTTCTTTTTAACATTCTCATCATTTTTCACATAATGCTGAAATAAATAGAATACTGGAATTATTACACATAAAAGTAGAGGAGTCAAAATTTGTCTAGAAAAAGAATAACACAGTAGTTATACCGATTCACTGTGGCTGACTTGTAAGCCTGACCAATGGTGCTTTTTGCAATGCTATTTTTCTTCATAACATTCTTAGTTATATAACAACTATTAACAATTTAAAAGAAATATGAGAGTTTCTTTCAAAATAATAGATTCCCTTTTTGAATGATTGTTACAGATTTCTCACCTTCAACTGGAGTCAACAGAGATCCATACCTACTCATAGCGCCCAACGCTACAAATTCCACTTTGGAATCTAAGTTTTATTTTGACACATAATAGTTGTCACATTGAAATTTTCTTTAGCTTTTCTCTCACTTTAATTAAGTGTCTTTGTTAAGAGATATACCTCTTATCAACAGCAGCTGGGCCAAGCTTCCTCGGAACAGCTCTTTCTTCCAAAGAAACACACACAGGATTCATAAGGAAATAATTCTTTCCTCCCTCCTACTCTTTCTCATCTCCCATCACCTTCATCTGTCCTCCTCTTCCTTCTCCTCTTCTTTGATAACTTGCAGAATGGCTTGGTTAAAAGAAGAATATGAAAGCTAAGAAGTGTCAAAAGACACAGCAAAAGTAAGACAGCATTTCATTTAAGTAAAACATTCCCTTCTTAATGGATTCCTCTAAAATAAATGTTTTGAAGTAGATTTTGCTTCCTGTGTACAAAGGAAAATTGTTGAAGGCAAGGATGAAAGAGGGCATTTGAAAAGAGTTAAGTATTGTTTTGGCTTTGGCACTTAAAAGTTTATTTCACATAAAATCTCAGATGTTCCCTAGAACATTCTGAATACAAAACAAAACTATGCACTTGGTCAGCAGATATAATCACCTGTCATACTGGTAATTATCAACTTATATGTGGTGGTTGGGCTCTCTTAATGCAGCCCTCCTATAAAAACCAATGGTTTAATTAGATGAGACACATCTATCTGAATTGGTTTGGCTCCTGATTTTGGTTAGCACGCTTTCAGGCAAGTGAGGAATACCTGTATTTCATTTTTAAACCTGAAAAACAAAGATAAACTTCTTGGTAAGAAATTTAAATGTGAATAAAAAATATCAGTCCATAACATTTTAAAAGGAAAATATCTATCAATCATGGGAATTATTTACTCATCTTAAAAACAATTTCTTCCCTTGCTGTTTTCTCCATACACTTCCAGAAACCCAAAATTTAGTTGGTATATTTTAAAATTGCATTGTACAGATAACTTTGTGAATTAAATTTGTCTTTATTTATCATACAGTCTAGCTCTACGAATACTTTTAAGCTTTAAAAATTAAAGCTTATATTCAAGAAACCAGTTTCCATGCTCTTTCTTATTTTTATCAGCACCCAGGAAGGAAGCAATATGAGCTGTGTGCACTCTACACTGAAGCAATGGAGAATTTGATTTGACATACCAAAAATCCTGCATTGGTGGTAGATATCATGGTAACTCTGACTCTACATATGAAATCATCTTACAATAATGAGATCATTTCAAATTACTCAAAAATATTCATAAAGTCTACTCAGTGGATGACAAATCAGTACCGGGCATTAGTCCCAGTCCAAACTGGGCTGACTGTCTCATAGTTTATAAAATCATAATCCCCAGTTCTATATGCTTACTATTGATCAGTAGTTAATACCATCTGCCATATATTTAATACTGGCAGTACCACAATAATTTATTACCATTAGATAATGAAATGTTAGTTTTAAATATTGTGATAAAATTTCTTATGTGTGTGATTATAAAACAATATTCTTTTGGAGGTGAATTATAATTTGAAACTAGAGATTCAAATACTACATAACTTGACTGTATCACTCTAGTGCTAATAATTATTTATATAGATATGTGTGTGTATAGATATACAAATTTATATATACTTAGTTTTTTTTTAGTGAAAAAAGAACAAGGATTTTTGTGCATGTAACACAAGCCTAAATTTGAGAGGAATAATTCAACAAACATTTTTACCCCTTAGATTATTAAGTCTATGAACTCATTCTTAGTTGGTTGATTCACTTTTGGTGTTCAAGTCTGTGGTTGCTGTTATACTGACAATTTCTTTAAGACAAGCTTACATTTAAGATGTTACATCACATCAAATCACTAGCTAACAACATGACTTCTTCTGTGTCAGAGGTATTGGAACAAGGCACTGAGCATTGTATAAGATGACACATCAATAGAAAAGATTGTAAACTTATTAAAAGCTTTGCAATTATTTTAAAGCAAAGAAATGTTTATCATAAACAACTTGTACCTAACTTATACAAAAAGGCTTCATGATGTGAAATTGGCATTCCAGAAGAAAAGTGATTTTTAAGAAATTTAACAATTTTCTAGATTAAAATCCACAAATTAATCAATATACATTGTCTTGCATCCATTAACTACTGAGAAAACACATTTACTTCTCTATTGTATCTTTGCTTGAGAACCTGAAGCAATCTAACAGCTTCATAATGTTTTCCAGATAAGATCAGTCTTGAAACTATTATGACCAAATTATTATCTCTAAGAACCAAGTTGTTTTATATTGAAACCCAAAATTCCAGTCTCGAGAAAAGGAATTCTGCATTTACCAGGAAGAACTATCTGGGATTCTGATTGTAGTTGAATGTGTCAGGAATAAACCTCTGCTATGATCCATTAACACTTTAATGTGTGAGTTTTCTTATGTCATCTGATCTTGGCAATTCATTTGCACATTTTAAAATGATAGGATATACAGGGCTCAGTCAGCCTCTTTGATCCCTTTCTTTTTGCCCCAACATTTTTCTTAATGGGGAAGGAGGTATCAAATAACCCAAGAGAAGACCATAAAAATAAACAGACACACTGGAAAGTGATGGGACAGCCCAAGGCCAGTGTTTCTTACTAAACTGCAAGACTCCATAATTTCCCAGTATTCTGATTCTACCTGCAATTTCAACAGTCATTTACAGCACCTCAGAAAACAACATCTGGAAAGGGCCCAGCCAATGAAGCAGAGAAGTAGTACATTTCCAACATCACAAAGTTGGCCTCTATAAAAGTGTATAAAAACTTTGAGTTAAAAAAAAAAGGGGGGGTAATATTGACACATGGCTTCTGACCTCTGGCCCTAAACCCAGAGGAAAAAGTGAAGTAAGGCAGACCACCTGCTGCTTCCTCATTACGCTGATTAGATTGTTGATTTAGCCAGCTGTGCTTTGTTTTCCTCAATCATGACATGCTTGGCAAATTCATTAGAATTAATTCCCAAGTTCTCTTTTAATTTGTTGAGCTCAAAATCATGGAGAATCTTGATAGTCATTAACTTTTCTCGCTTGATTCTCTCCACAACATCTTTTGGAACATCAGGTATCATCCAGGCCAGCAAAAATTTAACTAAAAACACAACATGCTAGAGGAAATATAAAGGAAAGATTAGATGCTGTTAGAGGTGTCACATGTTCAGCAGAAAGTCTTTAAAAATCATTTCACTTATTTAAAAAACTGCTCAACATATGAGGTAGAAAGGCAAGCAAGAAGATATGGTCCCTGTCCTAGAACTTTCATACAAAGATCAACATTAAACAAATAAATATATACTTAAATATGTAACTAGCAATATTCCAGTTGAACATGATTATTGAATATACTCTTTATCACTGCTCCTTCCTGAAAAGCTGGTAAAATATTTATAAAGGAATTAGATATAAAGGAATTAGACTCAAAAGACTGAAAAAGGCTAGCAAACTTGCAAATGATGATGTGGTGACTGACAGTGGAAACCAAAAAGACAAAAGCCAATTTTGTTTTAGATTGTCAGAAAAGTTCAGGAAAGAAGGCAATAAGGACTTTTGAAGGTATTAGTGTGAGTTGGAGTTGAAAACAAGAGGATTAGATAAAAATTCGCCTAAGGAGCACTTGAATTTTCGGACCCTTTCTCCCATCTGTATCCAGGTATTCTTTTACTCCATACTATACCCTGGAAGCAGCTGAAGAGTTTATTTTCTGCAGAAATTATACCAGAAAGCTGTGAATCCAGGGGCACCGGACACAGTGGATGTATGAAAACATATTGAAAAGAAAAAGTAAAAATAGTGAAATTCAGCACGATGAACTGTGAGATACTTAGTCCCCGCTACCTTGCTCAGGTCTTAGAACACAGGCAGCCACAAAATATCTCAGTAGGCAGATTTAAAGAGTTTTCTCTGGGAAAAGTAACTATTCTGTAAAAGCAGAACTGTGGATATCAAAATTTTGTAAGGATCCAATGAAAATGTCAGCTCACTACCTTATCAACCTATGGTGAAACCCACCAAGTGACATCACTCCTGTTTGCACAAAATGCTTAAAGTCAGCTTTTCACTGCCACACTCTTAAACATGAGCAGAACCACCAAATATGCAGGAAAGTCTCTGACGTGGAAAAAAAAAAAAAAAAAGAACCAGATATAAGGAAAGGAGTAAAATAAAAAAGTAGAATTTTAAAAAATATATTAATCCAGGTTTTCATAGAGGAGAAAACAAATAATTAGAATTTCAAACTAGGAAGTGTAAATTTGAGTAACAGCAGTTCCAGAGAGACAGCAAAAAGAAAGAAAAAAATTTATCAAAGAAATTATGCCAGGAAATTGTCTCAACTTGATGTGTAAGTACGTTTTTAGATCTAAGGGGCTCAATGAGTGTTTAAAACAATGAATGTTGACAAATAGCAAAGAACTACCTTGTGAAGATTCATAAAAACGGGGCTAGTGAGAGAATCCTACAACCTTATTGATTTTAAAAATAGATAATACACACAGACTGGGGAGTCAGAATAGTATTGCATTTTGTAGCAATACTGGAAGCTGAATGAAAATGAAGCAATGTCTTCAAAACTTCAGGAATATCAAAATAATGTTGATTAAAATTTTTTCAAGAAAACAACTTTTAATTATAAATTCTATTCCAAATAATCACATGTAAGGAAAGAAAAGAAATTTTCGATATTCAATTCCTCAAAAATGGACAGCCCATAATTTTTCCTCAGATATTACTGGAAGATGTGCTTCACCAAAATAAGTTAGTAAACCAAAAATGTGAGAAACATAGATTGCAGAAAATATAGTCTCCAATAGAAGACAAGATGAAGAGAAGTCCCAGGATGATGCTTGGTGGGAGTCTGCAATTATTACAGAAAAATTAATATAAATAATAAATAAATTAAAACAAAAGAATTCCTGAAGTAATTTACTGGCTGAAAGGTGATCTAAACTTCTGATGCAAAATGTTGGAATGAAAGACTGATAACTTCATAAAGAACTAAGAGACAGAGGGAGAAAAGAAAAGCAATATTATAATAGAAATATGTTCAGAATGTAAGACAGGAAACAGATGTGACTAATATTTATAAAGTCATAATTTATAAACCCTGACTATTGTATTTATATAAAACATCTTACTCAAAACTCTGATGGACAGAAATATTTCAGAATTGAGATTAAATATCAAAAATATGTAATTTAGTGTATAAACAGCAGGGTCTCAGGTGGCACTCTGTATCAAACACTTAAATATTTCTGCAGCAAAGTAAATGAAGAGTCACTCTAAAAATAATAAATAAAAGCTATCAATAGCCTTAAATTAGATCATATATTGCTGCTAAATAAGTTATCAAAAATACTTCCTCTTTCCTGAGGTTTTGAATTTCAGAATAAGACAAAAAAATGCTTTAACTATTGAGCGGTAGGAGAAAGAGAAAGTTTTTTTTTCCCTTCTCAAGTTTTTTTTTCCCTTCTCTCTTTCTCTCTGTGTGGGTGTGTATGTGAGAGATCTGCCAAAGTAGAATGTCAGTAATTGATACCTAAAACTAAAAACTAAAAATATATAACTGCGAAATCATGTTCTTTTGCCATACAAGGGTAACTACTAGAAGAATGAGTTTAAAAAGTTGAGATGTTTAATTTGGATATTAGGATTTTAGGGTAGGCAGGAATATTATGTACGATTGCTCTTTTGTTTTTTTGACATGCAGAACTATTTGATTTTTAAAATTACATGTGAAACCTTGATAACAATAAAAACAAATTAAACAGAAACTGGTTGGAATGGCATGTTCTTGGGTTAGGATTGTCTTTTATTGGGCTTTATTCCAGGGTGAAAAAGTGCCTTTATTTTACTTTTCTTTCCCTGATCGGCCTTCTTGCCATATGATTTGTATCACTCAATTTGAAACTTTGTCCAATACTGCCTCTGTATTGGTTACCTTTTCTTCCATGCCTTATCTCTATAATTACACTAGACATTCCACAAGAGAGGAAGCATAAAAATAATAGATAGAGTATAAACTTGGGAGTGAGGCACATTTGGCATTGAGACCTAGCATTAATGTTAGTTAGTTAATGTTAAGCCAGCTACTTATTTTTGCTGAATCTCAGATTCCTTTTTCAAAGGTGAGCGATAAGGTCTAATTTACAATATTGTTATGATTTAATACAGCCTCTGGAACTAGTAAATAATAGGTACTCTGTAAAATCCGTGGGTTATTTCCCCTTTTCCTGACTTCAAGGGAAAAAGACCATATTTGTTTTCCTTTCCTTTCCTGTCCCCATGACATGTTCAACAGCAATAAGTGAGTAATAGGCAATCCATTGTACTGAAAATATCCCTAAGGTTTTTTATGACAACAGATACAATACTTCCTTCAAGACAATTTATTGAGATATTGTTGACTTTCTGATGAGAGGTTACCTTTGGAAATACCTGCCTAAAGAGAGAAGAGAGTAACTGGAATGAAAGTTAAGAACAGCTTACTTCCATAACAATGATGAAGGTCATCTTGGCAGCAAGGACATGCCAGAATTGCATATTATGAAAATACTTATTCTCATCATCAGGAGGATATCTGTAATCTCTGTACCTGAAAAGTGGAAGTAAATGCAAAAAAAAAAAAATAGTTATAGCTTCAACTAGAGAGACCTAACATAATTTCTTATTATTTCTCTTAACAGACCTGTCTAGTTGATCAGAAAAATCAGGTCAAAGTTAATTGATATTATGAAATATTTATCTTTCTTGTTCACATAAAGTCAGGGTATATGCTACTTACATGCAAAAGAGATCTAAGAAGAAACACACAAGTGAAACTTCTCTCTTGCCCTTCAAAGACAAGTTTCTCAATTAAGTTATTCAAAATTTGCTGCTTCCACTTCCTCTTTTCCCATTCCTTAACACTGCCAATCCTTTCCTTCTGTCCTATCCTTAAATTGCAGGTATATATTAATCCTTCGATTTGACTTTCAAAAATAAGAATATTATAGGCCACTTCTATCTTCTTGAAACTCTATTTTCTCTTGGCTGTTCTGATGTTGTATTGCTTTGTTTTTCCTAACACAATTCTGAAGTTTTCTTAATGTCCAACTTTGTGTGTTCATTCTCTTCTACAAAGTCACTGGATACTGGTCCTACTGAAATAGTTAGTCCAGCTAGTGGGTAATCACATCCAGAAATCTGACACCAGTAGCCATGCTCTTAAACACATTAGGCTATGATTTCATTATACTCAAATATGTAGTATAGCAATATAATAATGTCTGCTTGTCTTGCAATATTTTGCTCTTTTTTTTTTTGGAGTCTCAAATGAAACAGCTGGTTTAAATTAAGGGGCCTTGATAAGCGTGTGTGTGTGTGTGTGTGTGTGTGTGTGTGTGTCTTTAAATTGTATGGTGAAAAGATCCCATAGTACATGATACACTGAGTGTAAAAACAGTAGGTTCACATATGCAATTTTATATTCCCTATACAGAATAAAATCTTTTAGCAGGATAGGTGGTGAACTAATCATATAATTATATTGTTATTTCTCTCTCACACACTCTCTTTTCTGAGGACACAGATAAATTCAATTAAGTTAAATGTATATACAATATGACAATGTTGTATGATCTATAGATTATTGCAGCTTTGGACTAAGGGGCACTTGTTGGTGACAAACCCTTTTGATAAATTAGAAAGTAAGAAAAAATTTTAAATTAATGTTATCTTTACCCATAATCTCTTAGTTTTTGCCATTTTACCTTTTCAAATCTGAATCATACAATGTGTGAATTCTAGAATGGATACACTTTATTTATACAGGATTTTTGTTGCCCTAAGAAAATCCTTTGTATTGTAAGACATAAAGGTAATAGATAACTTAAGAAATACACTTAAAGGATAAAACTAAAACTTAAACAAACAAACAAATCACCTGCAAGTGATGAAGTCTCGTTTTTCCGAAGGTGCAGTGTGGTTTGGAAAATCAGCTATCAGGAATACTGACAGGCTATTATTCACATATCCTGTCATAGGCTGCGTGGCATTTGTTGAGTAAGCATAGTAGTAAACTAGACGGGGAATGATGTCCGACGTAAATGCAACAATAAAGGCCTAAAGAATAAAAAAAGAGGAAGATCATGGGCTGCCAATTTAGTTTTAATAATGTCTGACTTGTACATCTCAGTACCATAAATTGTACAGATGCAAAATAATTAAATACTATTATAAATCATAGTAATATGCAAGTCTTTGTCCTGAAACACAAAACAGCTCATTCACAGTGTGTGATCAGTATTCCAGGATTTCATAGCTACAAAGTGGCTAAGTAGAGAGTCAGACCAAAATATATCTGTCTCTAAGAACCATGTTCTTTCCATCAAGCCTTGCTATTTCTTATATTTCTTATTGTTTAACAGCACAGTTCTACTATCCTTAACCAAATTCACTTTCTTAGACTAACCCAATGAGCTAGGACTGCAGGGTGTGTGTGTGTGTGTGTGTGTGTGTGTAAGAGATTAACAGGAAAGGAATGAAGAAACTGAATATCAAGTGTTTGCAAATTTCTCACAGTTCAGTGCAATTAATTTCAGCATTTGATTCCACGGGAATGATATTTTCCCATCCTTTCCTAAGTTCTGGAATAGTATAAATAGCATATTTCTTCTAGGTTAGATATGTCCATTAAAAACCACCTGGCTCTGGCACCTGTATTTTTAGTGCTATGCTTTAAAAATTCTAATGTAATTTCTATGGCTAATGGTCCATTAGGGCTTTCTATTACTTAGTAAATAGATCTGACAATTTTTGCTTTCTAAACAAGTGGTCATTTCAAATATATTTCAAAATTTATTGGAGTAAATTGGTACACAGCAGTCTCTCATACTTTTTTTTCCAGAGCTTTACTTACTTTGTCTAGCTCTTGATTTACTTAGGAATTATGTCACTTTTTGTTTTCTAATTTGATTATTTCTGATTACATCTTTATTCTTTTTTACTACTTTCTATCAATTTGATTTACAATTTTTGATAGTGTCCTTAAGTTATATACTTAGCTCATTTTCCAGTCTTCTTTTAATAATTAAAAATGTATGGCAATGGAGTTTTTTGTAATAGTGGTTTTGGCTCATTCCTATAGGCTTTCATTTAAATTAAGCTCTATGATTTCAATTATGTTTTCTCTTATATGAATCCTACTTAAAAGTATTAGATTTTCTTTTTTGATTATCTTACTATCAACTTCAATTTGTGAAGTATATTGTAAGTGAAAATGCATTGTAAACGTTATACTTTTGGAAATTTATTTTTCTTACATTTTAAGTGTTTCATAAACATAACAGGTAAATGTACATTCTCTGTAGTATACACATACAAATATAATCATTTTTTAATTATTTTATCCAAACACATTATACTGTTACTTATTTTCTGTCTACTTTGTCACATGCTGTGAAACTGTGTCATACTTTAATGAGAGTAATTTTATAATTGTTCTTGTATTTCTAAGAGTTTGCATGACATCGGTTTTTCTATATTGGTCAGTGCTTAACAGTTTTGGGATGTTTTAGCTTTATAAAGTATCACCATGATGAAATCAATGTAAAGATTAAGCATCATTCGCATCTCCCCGTGCCCCCCAAAATGAAATACAAAGTCACCCCACCGAAATAGGTCCACTTACATTAGTTGCAACAGAAAGGACAGCCATTCCATAAAGAATGTCTTGCCAAACACCTATGCTATGAGCTTTAGAAGCTACAGTTCTCCTGTATTGAGTGGTAAGTTTCCAGGCATCCACTCGAATCTCTACAATATTATTTATGAGAGCAAGAAGAGGAGCCAAAGGAAAAGAGGCCACAAATAGTGTAACAAATCCAAATTGAATAACTGTAGAGAAAAGACAAAGGCATGAAGTCATTATTGTGAAGGAGAAAGACAAGAACACCCTGCCTAAATCCTGCTACTTCCTTCATTTTGGAGTGATCCACACGAATACGACAATTCAGGCTTCTGTCTGTCTGTCCAGTTCCTCCCCTCCACAGGGGACTCACCTGCTTGCTAGAACTGGAAGAAGAAACTGGATATGCATGGCTGAGTTCCTTCTTTGCTCTTCCTTTAGAAATATGCTTGTTAGAAGAAAATCTATTCCTCTTTGCCTTTTATTATGGGCTAAGTTTAGATTTATGCTTGTCTAGTCTTTACATTTGTATTAGCAATTCAGTGAGGTAACCAAGTTTTTCAATCTTGCTAGCCCATCTACTTTTATGTATGTATGTATGTATGCATTTATTATTATACTTTAAGTTCTAGGGTACATGTGCAAAACGTGAAGGTTTGTTACATATGTATACATGTGCCATGTTGGTGTGCTGCACCCATAAACTCGTCATTTACATTAGGTTTATCTCCTAATGCTATCCCTCCGCTCTCCTCCTACCCCACGACAGGCCCTGGTGTGTGATGTTCCCCTTCTTGCGTCCAAATGTTCTCATTGTTCAGTTCCCACCTATGAGTGAGAACATGCGGTGTTTGGTTTTCTGTTCTTGAAATAGTTTGCTGAGAATGATGGTTTCCAGCTGCATCCATGTCCCTACAAAGGACATGAACTCATCATTTTTTATGACTGTATAGTACTCCATGGTGTATATGTGCCACATTTTCCTAATCCAGTCTGTCACTGATGGACATTTGGGTTGATTCCAAGTCTTTGCTATTGTGAATAGTGCCGCAGTAAACATATGTGTGCACGTGTCTTTATAGCAGCATGATTTATAATCCTTTGGGTATATACCGAGTAATGGGATGGCTGGGTCAAATGGTATTTCTAGTTCTAGATCCTTGAGGACTTGCCATGCTGTCTTCCACAATGGTTAAACTAGTTTAAAGTCCCACCAACAGTGTAAAAGTGTTCCTATTTCTCTACATCCTCTCCAGCACCTGTTGTTTCCTGACTTTTTAAAGATCGCCATTCTAACTGGTGTGGGATGGTATCTCATTGTGGTTTTGATTTGCATTTCTCTGATGGCCAGTGATGATGAGCATTATTTCATGTGTCTGTTGGCTGCATAAATGTCTTCTTTTGAGAAGTGTCTGTTCACATCCTTCACCCACTTTTTGATGAGGTTGTTTTTTTCTTGTAAATTTGTTTGAGTTCTTTGTAAGTTCTGGATATTAGCCCTTTGTCAGATGAGTAGATTGCAAAAATTTTCTCCCACTCTGTAGATTGCCTGTTCACTCTGACAGTAGTTTCTTTTGCTGTGCAGAAGCTCTTTAGTTTAATTAGATCTCATTTGTCAATTTTGACTTTTGTTGCCATTGCTTTTGGTGTTTTAGACATGAAGTCCTTGCCCATGTCTATGTCCTGAATGGTATTGCCTAGGTTTTCTTCTAGGGTTTTTATGGTTTTAGGTCTAACATTTAAGTCTCTAATCCATTTTGAATTAATTTTTGTACAAGGTGTAAAGAAGGGATCCAGCTTCAGCTTTCTACATATGGCTAGCCAGTTTTCCCAGCACTATTTATTAAATAGAGAATCCTTTCCCTGTTTCCCGTTTTTGTCAGGTCTGTCAAAGATCAGATGGTTGTAGATGTGTGGTATTATTTCTGAGGGCTCTGTTCTGTTCCATTGATCTACATCTCTGTTTTGGTACCAGTACCATGCTGGTTTGGTTACTGCAGCCTTGTAGTATAGTTCGAAGTCAGGTAGCGTGATGCCTGCAGCTTTGTTCTTTTGGCTTAGGATTGTCTTAGCAATGTGGGCTCTTTTTTGGTTCCATATGAACTTTAAAGTAGTTTTTTCCAGTTCTGTGAAGAAAGGCATTAGTAGCTTAATAGGGATGGCATTGAATCTACAAATTACCTTGGGAAGTATGGCCATTTTCACAATGTTGATTCTTTCTATCCATGAGCATGGAATGTTCTTCCACTTGTTTGTGTCCTCTTTTGTTTCGTTGAGCACTGGTTTGTAGTTCTCCTTGAAGAGGTCTTTCACATCCCGTGTAAGTTGGATTCCTAGGTATTTTATTCTATTTGAAGCAATTGTGTATGGGAGTTCACTCATGATTTGACCCTCTGTTTGTTATTGGTGTGTAAGAATGCTTGTGATTTTTGCACATTGATTTTGTATCCTGAGACTTTGC
The DNA here is from genome assembly GCF_007565055.1 of Rhinopithecus roxellana. NCBI lineage: Eukaryota > Metazoa > Chordata > Mammalia > Primates > Cercopithecidae > Rhinopithecus > Rhinopithecus roxellana. Next base: position 22,450,595 of record NC_044563.1, on the reverse strand, counting down.
TAAAGTTGCTTATCAGCTTAAGGAGATTTTGGGCTGAGACGATGGGGTTTTCTAAATATACAATCATGTCATCTGCAAACAGAGACAATTTGACTTCCTCTTTTCCTAACTGAATACCCTTGATTTCTTTCTCCCGCCTGATTGCCCTGGCCAGAACTTCGAACACTGTCTTGAATAGGAGTAGTGAGAGAAGGCATCCCTGTCTTGTGGCAGTTTTCAAAGGGAATGCTTCCAGTTTTTGCCCATTCAGTATGATATTGGCTGTGGGTTTGTCATAAATAGCTCTTATTATTTTGAGATATGTTCCATCAGTACTGAATTTATTGAGAGTTTTTAGCATGAAGGGCTGCTGAATTTTGTCAAAGGCCCTTTCTGCATCTATCGAGATAATCATGTGTTGTCTTTGGTTCTGTTTATATGCTGGATTACATTTATTGATTTGCATATGTTGAACCAGCCTTGCATTCCAGGGATGAAGCCCACTTGATCATGGTGGATAAGCTTTTTGATGTGCTGCTGGATTCGGTTTGCCAGTATTTTATTGAGGATTTTTGCATCACTGTTCATCAGGGATACTGGTCTAAAATTCTCTTTTTTTGTTATGCCTCTGCCAGGCTTTGGTATCAGGATGATGTTGGCCTCCTAAAATGAGTTAGGGAGGATTCCCTCTTTTTCTATTGATTGGAATAGTTTCAGAAGGAATGGTACCAGCTCCTCCTTGTACCTCTGGTAGAATTTGGTTGTGAATCCGTCTGGTCCTGGACATTTTTTGGCTGGTAGGCTATTAATTATTGCCTCAATTTCAGAGCCGGTTATTGGTCTATTCAGGGATTCAACTTCTTCATGGTTTAGTCTTTGCAGAGTGTATGTGTCCAGGAATTTATCCATTTCTCCTAGGTTTTCTAGTTTATTTGTGTAGAGGTGTTTACAGTATTCTCTGATGGTAGTGTGTATTTCTGTGGGATCGGTGGTGATATCCCCATTATCATTTTTTTATTGTGTCTATTTGATTCTTCTCTCATTTCTTCTTTATTAGTCTTGCTAGTGGTCTATCAATTTTGTTGATCTTTTCAAACAACCAGCTCCTGGATTCATTGATTTTTTGGAGAGTTTTTTGTGTCTTGATCTCCTTCAATTCTGCTCTGATTTTAGTTATTTCTTGCCTTCTGCTAGCTTTTGAATGTGTTTTCTCTTGCTTCTCTAGTTTTTTTCACTGTGATGTTAGGGCGTCAATTTTAGATCTTTCCTGACTTCTCTTGTGTGTATTTAGTGCTATAATTTTCCCTCTACACACTGCTTTAAAGATGTCCCAGAGATTCTGGTATGTTGTATCTTTGCTCTCATTGGTTTCAAAGAACATCTTTATTTCTGCCTTCATTTCGTTATGTACTCAGTAGTCATTCAGGAGCAGGTTATTCAGTTTCCATGTAGTTGAGTGGTTTGAGTGAGTTTCTTAATCCTGAGTTCTAGTTTGATTGCACCGTGTTCTGAGAAACAGTTTGTTATAATTTCTGTTCTTTTACATTTGCTGAGGATTGCTTTACTTCCAACCATGTGGTCAATTTTGGAATAAGTGCGATGTGGTGCTGAGAGGAATGTATATTCTGTTGATTTGGGGAGGAGAGTTCTGTAGATGTCTATTAGGTCCACTTGGTGCAGAGTTGAGTTCAATTCCTGGATATCCTTGTTAACTTTCTGTCTTGTTGCTCCGTCTAATGTTGACAGTGGGGTGTTAAAGTCTCCCAATATTAATGTGTGGGAGTCTAAGTTTCTTTCTAAATCTCTAAGGACTTGCTTTATGAATCTGGGTGCTCCTATATTGGGTGCATATATATTTAGGATAGTTAGCTCTTCTTGTTGAATTGATCCCTTTATCATTATATAATGGCTTTCTTTGTCTCTTTTGATCTTTGTTGGTTTAAAGTCTGTTTTATCAGAGACTAGGATTGCAACCTCTGCCTTTTCTTTTGTTTTCCATTTGCTTGGTAGATCTTCCTCCATCCCTTTATTTTGAGCATATGTGTGTCTCTGCATGTGAGATGGTTCTCCTGAATACAGCGCACTGATGGGTCTTTACTCTTTATCCAATTTACCTGTCTGTGTCTTTTAATTGGAGCATTTAGCCCATTTACATTTAAGGTTAATATTGTTGAATTTGATCTTGTCATTATGATGTTAGCTGGTTATTTTGCTTGTTAGTTGATGCAGTTTCTTCCTAGCATCGATGGTCTTAACAATTTGGCATGTTTTTGCAGTGGCTGGTACCAGTTGTTCCCTTCCATGCTTAGTGCTTCCTTCAGGAGGTCTTGTAGGGCAGGCCTCTCAGCATTTGCTTGTCTGTAAAGGATTTTATTTATTCACTTATGAAACAGTTTGGCTGGATATGAATTTCTGGGTTGAAAATTCTTTTCTTTAAGAACGTTGAATATTGGCCCCCACTCTCTTCTGGCTTGTAGAGTTTCTGCTGAGAGATCCACTGTTAGTCTGATGGGTTTCCCTTTGTGGGTAACCTGATCTTTCTCTCCGGCTGCCCTTAACATTTTTTCCTTCATTTCAACTTTGGTGAATCTGACAATTATGTGTTTTGGAGTTGCTCATCTCGAGGAGCACCTTTGTGGCATTCTTTATATTTCCTGAATTTGAATGTTGGCCTGCCTTGCTAGGTTGGGGAAGTTCTCCTGGATAGTACCCTGCGGAGTGTTTTCCAACTTGGTTCCATTCTCCCCATCACTTTCAGGTACACCAATCAGATGTAGATTTGGCCTTTTCACATAGTCCCATATTTCTTGGAGGCTTTGTTCATTACTCTTTTTTCTCTAAACTTCTCTTCTCACTTCATTTCATTCATTTGATCTTCCATCACTGATACCCTTTCTTCCCATTGATCCAATTGGTTACTGAAGCTTGTGCATTCATCACATAGTTCTCATGCCATGGTTTTCAGCTCCATCATATCATTTAAGGACTTTTCTACGTTGGTTATTCTAGTTAGCCATTCATCTAATCTTTTTTCAAAGTTTTTAGCTTCTTTGTGATGGGTTTGAACTTCCTCCTTTAGCTGGGAGAAGTTTGATCGTCTGAAGCCTTCTTCTCTCAACTTGCCAAAGTCATTCTCCAACCAGCTTTGTTTCATTGCTGGCGAGCAGCTGCGTTCCTTTGGAGGTGGGGCGGGGGGGCATTCTGATTTTTAGTATTTTCAGCTTTTCTGCTGTTTTTTTCCCATCTTTGTGGTTTTATCTACCTTTGGTCTTTGATGATCGTGACATACAGATGGGGTTTTGGTATGGATGTCCTTTCTGTTTGTTAATTTTCCTTCTAACAGTCAGTACCCTCAGCTGAAGATCTGTTGGAGTTTGCTGGAGGTCCATTCCAGACCTTGTTTGCCTGGGTATCAGTAGTGAAGGTTGCAGAAGAGTGAATATTGCTGAACAGCAAATGTTGCTTCCTGACCGTTCCTCTGGAAGCTTCGTCTCAGAGGGGCGCCCAGCCATGTGAGGTCTGCCCCTACTCGGGGATGCCTCCAAGTTAGACTACTCAGGGGTCAGGGACCCAACTGAGGAGGCAGTCTGTCTGTTCTCAGATCTCAAACTCCATGCTGGGAGAACCACTACTCTCTTCAAAGCTGTCAGACAGGGTCATTTAAATCTGCAGAGGTTTCTGCTGCCTTTTGTTTGGCTATGCCTTGTCCCCAGAGGTGGAGTATACAGTGGCAGGTAGGCCTCCTTGAGCTGTGGTAGGCTACACCCAGTTCGAGCTTCCTGGCCACTTTGTTTACCTACTCAAGCCTCAGCAATGGCAGGCACCCCTCCCCTAGCCTCGCTGCCACCTTGCAATTAGATCTCAGACTGCTGTGCTAGCAATGAGGGAGGCTCAGTGGGCATGGGACTCTCTGAGCCAGGCACAGGTTATAATCTCCTAGTGTGCCGTTTGCTAAGACCCTTGGAAAAGCACAGTATTAGAGTGGGAGTGACCCAATTTTCCAGGTGTTGTGTGTCACGGTTTCCCTTGGCTAGGAAAGAGAATTCCCTTACCCCTTGCACTTCCCAAGTGAGGTGATGTCTCGCCCTGCTTCAGCTCTCGCTCGGTGGGCTGCTCCCATTGTCCTGCACACACTGTCTGACATGCCCCAGTGAGATGAACCCTGTACCTCAGTTGGAAATGCAGAAATCACCTGTCTTCTGCTTCGCTCATGCTGGTAGCTGTAGCCTGGAGCTGTTCCTATTCTGCCATCTTAGATTCAATCTACTTTTTGAGATCAGGCATAATGACTGATTCATTTGTATATTCCCAGCAGCCAGCTGGGTGTGTGTGTGTGTGTGTGTGTGTGTGTGTGTGTGCTGGAAAAGGAAATATACATTTTCTAGAATAAGAAATTTGTTAAGGTCTTGATTCTCCTTACTATCATGACATCTTTCTAAATAAGTTTTATTCTCTGTCCTCATTAAGACTCAACAGACGACCACACCTGTGTAAGTTGGCTTATCCCCACACTTTTATTCTTTTGCTTACAACAATGTTTGGGGTAAAAGAACCCATACAACTAACAGCCCAAGCTTCCCAAATGATTGAAGAAAAAAAATAAAAAGCCATTTAATGGAAATGGCTTTCCATTAAAGGAGAAAATAAAAAAAAAAATTTCATTATTCCTCCACTTTTAAATACTTTTTAAATGTTTCTGGAATTTAGCTTCTCTCATCTGACTGAATCGGTCTTGTTACCAAGTGAAAAAAGTACATATTCACTTCCTTTTTTTCCTGCTTTCTCTACCTAACCTATGAGATAGAAAATGAAGACGAAGTATTATGTAGAAGCAACATGAACTTTCTAGGTTCACATCTAATATCTTTACCTAAAATCTTTGTGGTCCATAAAAAACTTATTAAACCATGCAAATTTCAGAATCCACAACAATAAAATGTGTAGAACAATGAATACTCTGAAAAATTGTTTCAAAATCAGAGATAATATATAAAGTTTTCAGAATAAATTAATTATGTCTTAATAAGTGGTAAACAATCTTAAGAAACCTTTGTTTCAACTTTTTAATTTCAGTAATAATCTCTGATGCAGATATGTGCAAACTCATTTGAAACTTACACAATTAATTAAAAATTATAGCCTTATCACCTTATAAAGCAAAGATTATCTGAGTTTACAAAGAGTTGTATAAAATAGATTCTATTTGTCCTAAATTTATATTTCAATCCATGTGTCACATAAATATATTGCACTGGAGAAGCATGAAGAATTTTGGATCACCTCATGTATTCTACCATGGTTTTACGGGCCTTGAAAGGCAAGAAAATTATTTTCTTGGCAGGGCACTGGGGCTTACATCTGTAATTCCAGCATTTTGGTAGGCCAAGGTGGGCGAATCATGAAGTCAGGAGATTGAGACCATCTCCTGAAGCAGGAGAATCGCTTGAACCCAGGAGGCATAGGCTGCAGTGAGCCGAGATCGGGCTGCTGCACTCCAGCCTGGGTGACAGAGCAAGACTCTGTCTCAAACAAACAAACAAACAAACAAACAAACAAACAGTTTCCTTAATTCTATGAGAGAAACAGAGAAAGTTGCTTGAGATAAAACACTCTGAGCAGACCATATAAGCAGTTCCCAGAAAAATCTCTCTGAAAGTTGCTCCTCAAGAGTCTCTTCTCTATTCAAACCTTGCAATGTTTTGGATGTTTCTTGTGTTCAGCTTGTATTTCCCTTACATAATCACTTTTAGCCTTACTTTTAGCCTCACAGAAAGGACATACACTAATTGCAAGTCAAAGTCTGGAAATTTTTCCAAGCAACTTATTTTGTCTTTGAGCTGTCACTGAGGCAAACAAATGGAGAAATAGCCATCAAAGCGAATTTGAGATGGGTGTTAAAAAATGACTCTTACTTGATTTGGTTCAACAATATTAACATTCAATTAACAGGAATTATGTCTCTGAGATTGGTGTTTTGAAACTAAACTTTATTCTGCAGTCTGTTTGATGGAACAGGGAAATAGGGAACAAGTTTTCTTTATATCCCTCCACTTATCGTTTTTGCCAATCAGCCAGTGATTTATTGAACACCTACCACGTGCAAGGCAGAAAGAAATATCAGGAGCTAAAAAACCACTCATTCTTGCCGACTCTATGTTTCAGAACAGTGGTTACAAATTACCTGTTTCTAAGTACTCATAGAAAAGCCCAAGGGGTCCAAAACTTTCAAGGTCATGATCCTGCTCCCATCGACTATACAGCTTCTCAGAGTTTGTCCGAGCTTTTCGGCGTCTCCACCAATTCAAAGCCAAGCTGTTGGAAATGATAAAAGTTAATATATGAAATATAACTAACAAGAAAACGATCAGAGAATCAGAGTGTTAGATCTGGAAACTAGCAGAAATTAGAGACTGAAAAACTTAAGATCACAGAGCAAAGGGAAATGACTCCAGCCAAAGCGCAAATCAAAATCTAGTGTTCTTTTCATGATACATGCCGAAGTCAAGAGTTCTTTATTAGGGTGATCGAGAAAATAAGACAATCTTTACTCTGTTCAGAGAAATATATTTACTCAGAGACAGCTTGGCTAAGGAATAAGTGGAGGAGAGGGTTACCACTAAAAACCACTTACTAATCCTGATGCTGTCATGATGCTCAGAAGAAAATTCAAACAAATATGAAATTGATTATAATAGGAAATGACTTAAATAATGTGAAAATAAATGCAATAACATTAAACAAAATTTTAACCAACTATATTCCATGCTATATAAAAAGATGATATATCATGAGAATGTATTACTCTTTTAAAAAAGAGACTTTTAAAAAAGAAAATTAAATTAACAAATCAATAAATATATTGACTGGTTTGAGGTGAAAAACATAAAATCATCTCAATTGATGCAGAAAAAAGCATTTGATGTATTTTAAGGACCTATTAAAACCTACTTAGGAAAGAAAAGTAGAAACAGAAAAAAAATTATTTCAATCTTATCAGAAATATCTACTAAAATTCTAGGGCAAACTTTTCCTTCCTTCTTTCCTTCCTTCCTTCCTTTCTTTCCTTCCTTCCTTCCTTCCTTCCTTCCTTCCTTCCATGGAAGGAAAGGAAGGACGGATTCCTTCCTTTCTTCCTTCCTTCCCCCTTCTCCTTTCTTTCTTTCTCGCTTTCTCTCTCTTCTCTTCTTTCTTTCTTTCTTTCTTTCTTTCTTTCTTTTCTTTCTTTCTTTCTTTCCTTTCTTTCTTTCTTTCTTTCCTTTTCTTTCTTTCTTTTTCCTTCCTTGCTTTCTTTTCTTCTTTCTCTTTTCTCTTTCTTCTTTCTTCTTTCCTTTTTTTCTTTCTTTCTTCTTTCTTCTCCTTCTTCTTTCTCTTTCTTTCTTCTTCTTTCTTTCTTCTTCTTCTTTCTTTCTTTCTTTCTTTCTTCTTTTTTCTTTCTTCTTTTTTCTTTTTCTTTCTTTTCTTTCTCTTTCTTTTCTTTCTTCTTCCCTTTCCTTTTTCCTTCCTTCCCTGTTCCTTCCTCCTTCCTCTTCCTTCCTTCCTCCTTCCTTCCTTCCTTCTTCCTTCCTTCCTTCTTCCTTCCTTCCCCTTCTTCTTCTCACTCTCTCTTTCTCTCTCTCCTTTTATCTTCCTCTATGTCTGTCTTCTTTCTTTCTTTTTTGAGACAGGGTCTCACTCTGCCACTCAGGCTGCAGTGCAGTGGTGCAACCACAGCTCACTGCAGCCTTGACCTTTTCTCCTGCCTCCACCTCTCAAATAGCTGGGACTAAAGGCATGTGCCTTCATGCCTGGCTAATTTTTAAATTTTATTCTGTATGATGGGGTCTCATTTTGTTGCCCAGGCTGGTCTTGAACTCCTGGGCTCAAGCAATCCTCCCTCCTCAACCTCCCAAAGTGTTGGGATTACAGGCATGAGCCAATGCACCAGGCTGCAAACATCATTCATAATAGGGAAAAGTCTGAAGCATTCACTTTAGAATCAAGAACAAAATAAGAATTTGCATGATCACATTCAAGATTACTGGAGATCTTAGCCATAAAATAAAATAAGAAAGGCAAAATCATTGGAAATAAAGGAGCAATCTGTGATTATTAACAGTGATGTGATTGAATAGAAAACCCAAGTGAAGTCAGACAAAATAATTAGAAATAATATTAGGATTTATTAATATATTTCATTCCTGTATACCCACAACACACAAGTAGAAAACATATATACTTTTAAAAAGATATCATTTACAATAGCAAATAAAAACTACCTAGAAATTGATGTGACAAAAGATTTATAAGACTTATATGTAGAAGTTTAAAATATTTATTAGAATTCATTAAAGTCCATTTTAAGTGTTCACGAGTAAGGAGGCTTGGTATTATTTTTAAAAATTCAACTGTTTATATTGAAACAATTAAAATATAATTTCAATGAAAAAGCCAAATTATTTTTCCATGTAAAATCTGACAAGATGTTTATAAAATTTATATAGATTGATAAAAGGCCAAGAATAGCCAAGACAGTTCTACAGATAAAAAATAAGCTGATAAATGTTGCCCTACTAGATATCAAGACTTAGAAAACTGTATTAATTAAGAGATTGTAGTACTGTATTCACAATAGCAAAGACATAGAATCAACCTAAATGTCCATCAGTGGTAGAGTAGATAAAGAAAATGTGGTACACATACACCATGGAATGCTAGGCATCCACAGAAAAGAACAAGAAAAGATCATGTTCTTGGCAGGAACATGGATGGAGATGGAGGCCATTATCCTTAGCAAACTAATGCAAGAAAAGAAAACCAAATACCACATGCTCTCACTTATAAGTGAGAGACAAATGATGAAAACACATGGACACATGGAGGGGAACAGCACACACTGGGGCCTATCAGAAGGTGGAGTATGGGAAGAGGGAGAGGATCAGGAAGAATAACTATTGGGTATTAGATTTAATACCTGGATGATAAAATAGTCTATACAACAAACCCCCATAACACAAGTTACTTGTGTAACGAACCTGCACATGTACCTCTGAACTTAACAGTTAAAAAAAGAGAGAGATTGTTGTACTGGTACAGGGATAAACAAATCTTGGGATAGAATGGAAAACTTGAAATAGCCTTGCACTTGGTATAATTGTAGATAGTATTTATATTGCATGTAGATAGTGTTTATATGGCATGTGGACAGTGTTTATATGGCATAAAAAGTATTGTAGATAATATTGTATGTAGATGAATAGTATTGTAGATGATGGAGCACAGGAAAAAGGAACTTTTCAATAAATGGTAATATAAGGGTTTATACAATATATAGTTTATAGATATATATACACATATATGTACAAAATAGACTTGTATCTCATATCAAACGTAAAAATCCTGTCCATATATATTTAGAATTTGAAAGTGAAAAACAATAATGTTAAAATGTATAAAAAATTTAGAAGTAAGAATATGAGAACATCTTTGTGTATGTCTGTGTATTTCCATATAACTTTTTATCAGTACATCTGCATATCCAGTATTTTGCCTAGAACCTTACTTTTGGCATAACTTTAACAGATATAGGAAATAATAATGAAAATGTCTTATAATCCCGGGTAGGAAAATATTTCTTAAACAACTGTTTAAAAATGCTAACCCACAAAATAAAAGATTGATAAATTCTACCATATTAAAGTTATGTAATTTTGTGCATCTAAAGCAATGGTTTCCAACTGGGAGTAATTTTGCCCACAGTGACACAATTGCACTCTCTGGGGATATTTTGGTTGTCCCAGCTGGAGAGGGATGGGTTACTGGCATCTAGTGGATAGAGTCCAAAGATGCTGTTAAACATCTTACAATGCAAAGGATAACCCGTACCCCACAACTAAGAATTATATCAATAATTCTGTGGTTGTGACACTGTGACCTAAACATACTATTAAAAAATAAAAAGATGACAGTTATCTTAGAATAAAATGTTTTCAACATATATAACCAAAAAAGAAGCAAATAAACAAAAACCAGTAACCAGAAGTTTAAAAGTATTCATAGAAATAAATTGAAAAAAAGATTGACAAGTAGGAAAATGGTTAAACAACACGAACAAGCATTTAATCGAAAAGGAAACAAAATGGCCAAAAATGCTTATTCGTGTTGTTAATCAGAAAAAATTATACTAAAATGAGATATCATTTATAACCCCCAGTTGACAAAAATTAGTAAGACAGTATGAAGTACTATAGCAAATGTGGATTAAGAGGAACATTTATATATTGCTTATACTCAAGCTAAAACACAAAGAGGAAAAATGAATGATGTAAAGAGGAAAAAGCACCTGTGATTTCTGAGACACTATCAAACAGATGAGCATACTGTAACTGAAGTCACAGTGGAAAAGAGATCACCCAGTTCAAGAAAGAGAAAAAGAACATGGCTAGAAATTTCGGAAGCTCTTTCATGTGCTTCATTCCATTTATAAATTCTTCAATCCCCATGTCCATAGCCATTATCTTAAATTTTATAATAATCACTTCCTTGCTTTTTTAAAAACTAGTTTTGTCTAGTTTTTAATCCATTTTGAGTTCATTTATAAATGAGTTGTAAGTTTCACATAGCTTTTTATTATTTTGCATATGGGATGTCCAATTGTTCCAACACCACTTACAAAAAAGCCTACTCTTTCATCAATGAATTGTTTTTGCACCTGTCTTAAATTAAATGGTCCTGTTTGGCTAGAGCACAAATTTCTGCAATAGCTGTTTCTACAATCTCTACTCCATTCCACTGGTTTAAATAACTATCCCATCACCAATCCTACCTTGTCTTGATTAATATAGTTTTTAGTAAGCCTTCAAATTGAGTAGGGTATTTCCTACAGCTTTATTCTTCTTTTATCATACTTCTTTGGGTTATTTTAGTTCATGGGCCTTCCATATAAATTTTAGAATCCATTTGTCTATAGCTATAAAAATTCTGCTGATATTTTGATTATAGCAACAATAAATTGATATATCAATTTGGGGATAACTGACCACCAACATGATATTTCTCACCATTTATATAGTTTTAAAATTTCTTTAATTAATATTTTATAGTTCTCCCTACACAAATTCTATAGGATTTTAGATTCTACAAAATTATTTCATTTGTTTGGAGCTAATAAATTCTGTGCTAACCAATGTTTCTTGCATCCTGTACTTTCACTTTGTGATCTCCTTTTGCTCAAGAAAATCAGTAGTTCTTTCCATGACAATCTATACATGCAAACTCTCCTAGTCTTTTCATGTCTAAAAATGTCTATTTTACCAGCACTGTAAATAATAGTTAACCTGGTTCTAGAAATGAAAAGGGAACATTACTTTCACTGAGAACCTTGAAAATACCATCTTTTGGCATCTAATGCTATTGATGAGAAGCTGATGATAGTATAGATGACATTCATTTGAATAAAGTTAATATTTTTCATCTAAGATTTTTAAAGATTGTCTGTTTATCTTTGGTGTTCTGTAGTTTCACAATAATGAATCTGGGTGTGAACTGATTTTGTCTTGAATTGAATTCTAGTATCTTGATTCATACTTAGAATTTGTTTCCATTTCTGAAACTTGTGTTTTTCCTCATTTTTGAAAAACGTTCAGCAATTACCTATTCAAATATTTTTTCCTTCACCATTCACTCAATTACCTTTTTCTGGAACTACTAGTAGATTAATGTGGAAGCCTCTTAATATAACATACCCTTATTTTATTTTTATTAAATGTCATATATTTGTTACACTGTATAAGGTAGGTATTTCTCACTATTATTTTCCAATTCACTAATATATTCTTCAAATATGTCCAGGCTGGAATTGTACTCTGGAATTTTCCCATCTATTGTACTCATTATTTAAAGTATAATTTTTCACTTACGTGCAATTGCTTCCATTTCATATTTACTTATTCTTATTTCATTTCTGTCCATCTTTATTTATTTCCTTATCTGTTTTAATGACAGTATCACCTTCCCTTATGTTGTTAGTATTATCAACATCATTTTTAAGGGCTTTGCCAGAATATTCTAGTTAGAAATATCAGCTGGAGTAAGTTCGCTTTCTAATAATTAATTTTGTTCACAGCCTTTGCAGCATTAAATATTATCATATTTTGAAATTCTGGTTATTAGGAAGGCTGGGAGTTTTTTGTTGTTAATTTGCTTTTTTTAAAAAAAAAAATTTTTTTTTAAATTCTTTTACCTCCCCTGTCTTTTGTCTCTCTCCCTCTCTGTGCATATGTATCCCACATCTTCTGTTTGGTATAGGTATTGCCTCCATTCAGTCCTCCAGGTTCTCAATCTAGAGCTAGAACTTAAAATAAAAGTTTGGGGGCCAGGCACGGTGGCTCACGTCTGTAATCCCAGCACTTTGGGAGGCTGAGGCGGGCGGATCACCTGAGGCCAGGAGTTCCAGACCAGCCTGGTCAACATGGTGAAATCCTGTCTATACTAAAATTACAAAAACTTAGCTGGGTGTGGTGGCATGTGCCTGTAATCCCAGCTACTCAGGAGGCTGAGGCAGGAAAATTGCTTGAACCCGGGAGGTGGAGGTTGCAGTGAGCTGAGATTGCACCATTGCACTCTAGTGTGAGCGACACAGTGTGACTCTGTCTCAAAAAAAAAAAAAAAAAAGGAAAGGTTTGGCTATTTCCCTTATCGATGTGGTATATCTAAGCATGAAACTAGAAGGTTAGGCTCACATTTATTACCATTTGTGAGGATAAGTCTGTGCTCTTCTTTTGTTAGTACTTGAAATAGATCCCTAAGTGGCACTATGAAATTGTGTATATATTGGAGGTGGGAAGGTGCAGGGATGGTGTTTGCAATCTTCTTTCATGAGTGAGAATAAACCCAGTCTCTGGCTTCAAGTGCAGTTAAACTGGATGAGCCTCTGTATTAAGTGGAGCACTTTTACTCCACTTTATATTGCATACCAAACCCCGACACAGTCACTTCCTAACTAGGAGCCGTGCAGGATCGTAGACTTATGATTTTATAATTCTTTCTCTTTTTATCCATGACAATGTCCATCCACTATTTGAGATAAATTGTCAGTTTAGTTTTCTCTTTTTATAATGTATTCATTATTGCTGTGTTTTGATCAGAGAGCAGTCTTTCATGTATTGACCTGAAAGTCTCCATCATTTCATTTACAATCTATTTTTATGCCTAGATTGCATGACACGTGGATATTTTTACAAAGTTCACTTTTTAGTAATATTCAGAAATAATACACAGCGTGTAGAATAAACTGCAGAGGATATAGCATTTAGATGTCCCAGTGAAATCTTCACAGGAGAGAAAAGTAACAAAAATGCATATTTAAAAGATTGTATTCAAAACATTATATTGTACCTCATAAATATAGATAATTATTATTTGTGAAATAAATTTTTAAAACCTTGCCAGCCATCGAACCAAAATGAATAAATAAATAAAAATAAGAGTTTATATTACCTTAATGCAACCTTCACTGTTGATTAAAAATAAAGCTTTCTTTTGGCTTAAACATTTTCTAACAAAGGCATCTTGATAATCAAAAAATTCTACCTTGTTCCAGAGGAAATCTCTTAAATCAAATAAAGAGGTTACTTAAATCAAATAAAAAGCCTGTAAGTCATACATACGGATAAATGGCTTCTTTAATGTTTCCAAAAATCTGTTTCCCGGTCATTATAATGGTCAATTGCGTTGTCAATTCTATAAGACAGCCTCCAGGATCACACTAGTCAGAAGCAAGATGGGAGAAAACAGAATTGAATGATCAAAAAGATGGAAATTTGCAACACCTAAAGGAAACCCTAAACCATAAGATTAGAATCTCAAGGTTTTGGTTAGAAGGGGTAAGATATATTTAGTCCAATAGTTCCAAACCTGATCACAGACCAGTGCCAGGCTAGCTGCATTAGATTCATCTGTGAACTGTGTTAAAAAACACAGATTCCTGGGTCTCATTCTTAGAAAATTCTGAGTCTTTATATCTGGGTTAGGGTTGGGAGTTGTTATATCTTCCATTCTCCAAAATTTGGAAACCATGGATCTGTTCTAACTCTACTACCTACAGTGGAACCATTTCCACAGAAAGTAATTAGTCTTCCTTTGCAGGAAATTTTTAGGAATAAAGACTTTATGTCATTTTATGTCTCATATTCTACTGCCAAACTATAGGCAAAATGTAAATTCTTGCTCAAAAATAAACTGAGAAGTTTATCAAATGACAGGATTCATCTGTGAGCAATACTCTCTATGGATACACAGTCGGTGTCTAGATATCTTTTGTAATTTTTTAGATATGAATCAGTGCTTGGCACACAGAAAGTGGTTAATACTGAGGTATTGAAGCTACACACCTCACCTCACCTCACAAGGAAATTCTTACCTCTTCACTTCTCCACTCGTCAAATAAATATGTGTATTTTCCAGGATAGCCTACGAACTTCCCTTTAAAGAAAGCTACGTAGAAGCAGGATGAGTAAAAATTTACAAACTGAAACAGGAACATTTTCAAGGTAAGACTGCTCTCATACTCCTGGTATGTTCGAGGAATTTCTATTAAGCAAAAAAAAAAAAAAAAAAAAAAAAAAAAAAATTGTTTAGTGCATCTTCTTATTTTTCCTTGAACTTCGTACTCACTGGGACAAGTGAACATCAAGTAACTACAGATTTGTGTTAGATTTTCTGTTACACACTTTGTATTAAACTAACCACTGGAAAAGCCTAGGAAGCTGTTGTTACCACAGTCAGAGAGGCAGCATTCTTGTCTTGGGGTTACAAAGAATTTGAAATTCAAACCCAGATGATATGGTTTGGCACTCTGTCCCAAGCGAAATCTCATGTCAAATTGTAATTCCCACGTGTCAAGGGAGGGACCTGGTGGGAGGACATTGAATCATGGGGGTGGTTTCCCCCATGCTGTTCTCTTGGTGTTGAGTGAATTCTCAAGAGAGCTCATGGTTTTTTTTATTTATTTATTTTTGAGATGGAATCTCACTCTGTCACCCAGGTGGAATCCAGTGGTGTGATCTTGGCACACTGGAACCTCCGCCTCCCAGGTTCAAACAATTCTTCTGCCTCATCTTCCTGAGTAACTGGGACTACAGACATGTGCCACCACGTCTGGCTAATTTTTTTGTATTTTTAGTAGAGACAGGGTTTCACCATGTTGGCCAGGCTGGTCTCAAACTCCAGACTTTGTGATCCGCCCGCCTCGGCCTCCCAAAGTGCTGGGATTACAGGTATGAGCCACCACACCCGGCCAATTGAGAGCTAATGGTTTGAAAGTGTGGCACTTCCCCATGTACTCGCTCTCCTGCTGCCGTATGAAGAAGGTGTTTGTTTCCCCTTTACCTTCCACCATGATTGTTAAGTTTCCTGAGGCCTCACCAGCCATGTGAACCATGAGTCAATTAAACCTCTTTCCTTTACAAACTTCCCAGTCTCAGGTAGTATCTTTACAGCAGTGTGAAAATGAACTAATACACCAAATAAGAAACTTATGCTCATCTCCAAACACTATCTGCTATCCTATAAGCCACTAGAACTCATCTGTTTACAATCAGGTTTGAAGAAAATAAGCTCACATCAAGGGCGGTGATGATTTCCAACAGAATTGTGTTGCCCTCTCATGAATTCAATGGCTATATTAATTTTGAAAATAATGTGATTAGCAAATAGTGGCAGAAATAGTACACATTTTCCCTCTCCTTTATTTAAAATGCATGATCACAATCTGTCATTTAATGAATTCTAAAGATAACAAACTATTAAATTATCTTCACTCTGCAATAGAGGGTCATGAAGCACAAAAATGTAGAAAAGTATGTTTTCCTGAGCTGATGATCTCCCAGTAGCATGAGCTGATCCAGCCAAATCATGACATTTTCAGCAATACTGAAAGTATCACAAAATATTTTAAAGACACAGATAACTCCCCCATTTTAGTGAAATGTAGCTGTATTCCTACAAAACCTGTAATGTGAACTTGAATGATTTTTTTTCCCACTGAGGAAAATGGTGAGTTTTTAGGTGCTTTTAAAAGCAATTTATCTGCTGTGATTTTCTCACTGTTGACAGCAGACGTAAAAATGAGAGAGAACTCCACATTTGAAAATAGTATATAATGAAAGTCTCATCTCAGTGCTCATTCCAGAGCTGACTGAATAACGTGGTCTTTTGCTTGACATCAGCCATGATGTCTATGTACAACAGATTCAAAGGAGCTTGAACCCTGGAGTGAACACTCAGAGAAGAGGCTGATGCCTTTATTTGAGTCTCCGATCTTACTGCTAACTTGCCAGGAAAAAGAGCAAAAGCGACTGTGCTCTGTGCTGCTCTACCTAACTCAATCTCTCACTTAACCTGTGATCCCTTTCAATTACTTTCCCCGTGGCTTTAAGTAGAAATTTTAATATTTTAACAAGAAAATAATCCAAGTTCTATGAGATGGCAGTAGAAAAGAAAAGCACTAAAATTTAGATTTATTTAGGAGAAGCTGACTTTTCTGTTTTTTCAGAATAACTTCCAAAATCAATACTTTCTAAGAACCATACACATGAAATAACAATTATCTGTGCCTTCAGTGCAGTAAAGTGATTATTTTTCTTAGGATTCAACTAGACCCATCAAGGGAGAATTAAGACAAGAATACTCAGAAAGATAAATAGAGTCCAAATTCTTATTATTTTTTTTTTTTCAGTTCTTTTTGCTGCTTCCGTTATAATGGACCTTGAATTGTGGCTCTTAAGCAATTTTGAAATAGCAGATATGAGTCTACCTATAGAGAAAAATTGCCTTAAAAGGTACTCTTTGAAAATGAACTCCTGGGGAGCTGATCCAAAATAGACATATAGCATCAATAAGAATCATTCTTCAGAATCACACTAATGATTTGGCGAGCTTACCCATTTTTGTGATCCACGCAGATATCTTTTCATAAAAGAAATTCAAGATCAAGATGACAATAAAGTTCAAGCATGATCCTGTGAGTGATGTGGTTATCTGAGGAGTAAGGAAGCTTTTGACCTGCTTTAAGGATGCATCACTTTCCATGAAACTAGCAAATGTAGCAAAGACTGACAGGCGGTACACAATTACAGCTACCATACTGGTGACGACAAGAGACATCTGGGAAAGGAAAACAAAGAACTGCTATTTGGGTCTCTGCATCTCTGTTAGGAATACATATCTAACATATTGATTATTCTGTTTATCTCATTATATGAAGTTTAGCAGGTCTCATGTGCAAAGCAAACTAAGCCAGTCTCTCTTTCCCTAGATGGCAAGATGTGAACACTGGCAAGGTAAAAGGGTTAAAGATAAGGCATATACTAGCTGCTGGTTAAGTCTAAAAGAAACGTCTTCACTGTTCATCCTCTAGGCTTATCCTTTAGTAGGGAGTGGCAACCTATAGTAGAAGGCCAAATCCTGCCTGTGGCCTTGCCTGATCTTATATGGCCCTTAAGTTAGGAATGTTCTTTTGCATTTTTTTTTTTTTTTTAGACGGAGTCTTGCTCTGTTGCCCAGGTTGGAGTGCAGTGGCGCAATGTTGGCTCACTGCAAGCTCCACCTCCCGGGTTCAAGTGATTCTCCTGCCTCAGCCTCCTTAGTAGATAGGACTATAGGCGCCCGCCACCACACTTGGCTAATTTTTTGTATTTTTAGTATAGACGGGGTTTCACCATGTTAGCCAGGATGGTCTCCATCTCCTGACCTTGTGATCCGCCCACCTCGGCCTCCCAAAGTGCTAGGATTACAAGCGTGAGCAAGGGCGCCCAGCCTTCTTTAGCATTTCTAAAGGTTATAGAGAAAAGTAAAGGCAATTATGTTCCAGAGACTACATGTGGCACAAAGCCAAAAATATATCTGGCTCCTTTACAGAAAATGTTTGCTGATGCATGCTCTACATTGAAGTTAAAGATGTAGAATCAAGATCACTTATTTTCCTAAGAAAAATGCATGCCAATATTGCCAGAATATTGCCATTAATGCTCTAATATGCCTGGTAGTTTAGAAATTTATATAGATTCTGTATAAATTTTGTACACTTTCAATATTGCGAAAGCACAAAGATGGCTTTCTATGAATCATTAGAAATTTTATTCTAAAAGTTGAGGAAATGAGTCAAATTAAATGAAAACTAGAAATCAAAAACAGAAAATTTTCTAGGGATATACTCCAGATTTCTCAAAAGAGAGTCCTGAATTAATGATTCTCCCCGTTTTATTTTATCACATCTCCTTAATGATTATTACATAATCTAAGAAAACATATTTTTACTGTTTTAAAATATGAAAATAATAGATTTAACAAGAAATGTTAAAGATACATCGTATGGGGTTTATGGACTGGTGAGTCTACACTATAGTCTACAACTGTCAATTATTTATATTTCAACATGCTAACTAACCCCTTAGAAGGTAACACTGCCTGTTTTCCTAAAATTAAACACTAACTGTTAAGAGGGAACACATTTGGAAAAAGGAAGAGCAGGAAATAAAGTGGAAATAAAGATACATTCATGATTTTTCTAAACTAACCAAAGAGTCTGGAATCAGAGTAAGTTTGTTATTCTGTCCTGATTTCAAGTGATCACTTAAATGAAGTGTTGTGAGGCAGGGAGGGACAGGCTTTAAGACAAAGCATCTCCTCTTCCTCGAGATCTTTTCCCAAAGTTTAATTATGGAAAATCCCTATAAATTACAGTTTATTTTGTGTAAGAGCTATAACCAAGATAAAAAGACCAGGGAGGGAGAGGGAAAGGAAGGACTCAAGAGACATTGCAGATAACACTGCTGAGATAGCTTATTTAATCACCTGTTGAAGAAAGTATAGCAATTTTTAAAGAAATGCTCACCCATAATGTCACTGTGGCTCCTGAAAGAAAGTACCATGGAATACGTGCATATAGAGGCATGTAAGGTTCCATCTCCTGTAATGTTGAAGAAATCACAAAGAAATTGAAAATCTCCCCTCTAAGTCAAGACTCCAAGCACTAGTCAATATCATAGAGCCCCGTTAAAGCAGGAACTTCCCAAAAGGGCCTACTATAGGCCACGGAAAGCTACATTATAAGAATGGTTCCTTCTCTTGAAGGAGAAATCTCTAGGCATCCTAGATGGGGTATTTTACACATGATATGAGACATAATGGATATACACAATTTCCTAAATGCTGAATTACGAAGTTTAGGGCCTGGCACTCAGTAAATAAAGTCAAATAATGAAGGTTGCTGCTTAGGCAGACATGCTTTATGATGTTTAATGGTGTTATAATTTTATTCTAATTGAATCGAATTGCATTGCTCTGCAATAGCTCTGCATGATATTAGATGCTTTCTTTATATTTTTCAGATAAACTGTGTTCTTCCACACAGCTCAGGAGCCAAGACTTCCACCTTTAATCTTTAAGAGTCATTAATGAAAGATATTGATTATACAGCTGACATTCTTAGGCGCATCAAGAAGCAAGTAGATTTTACCTAAAAGAAGCAAAAAATAGTAAAAGAAAAAAAAAAGCTGTCAGCAGAAATCAAAATCATGTAATTCCATAACATAATATTTTACATTTTAAGAATTTTAAGGGTGGTCTGAATAAAAATAGGACTCTCAACAGGCAGGGTAGGCTGTTCAAGAGTTCTACAGACCTCAGAATGTGTGTGGATGTATGTGTATATGTGACTGTGTACATGTGTGTTCATGTGTGCACCCAATGTATGTGTGCTCATGCATGTATGTGCATATTTGTGTGGGTGCACCTGTGTGTTCCCAATGCAGATTTAAATTTGACAGTTCTGGTTGCCCTTAAACACTGAAGAAGCACTGCAATAAGTAAAAATAAATACATAAATAAATAAATAAATAAATAAAAAGCTCTGTTTCTTGATTTCTAAACCATGAAAGCTAAGTAAAGTCAATGATTCACAGTGAATCAATACATATGGCTTTTCAACCGGATTCAAATGTAAGCATTCAATACATTTTTTTCTGTGAATTTTTGACAAAGTTAATGGGACTGCTTTTGTTTTCTTTTTTCTCATGAAATCGGAATAAACATCATGTCATCATTCTGTCAATATCTTTTAATATATTTTCTTAATTTCAAACTGCCACCCAAATTGTTAATGTATTTTCTGAGATGTTTTCATGCTCTTTGGAGATGTTTTTGTGATCTTCCAATGAAACTTAGTAATTGTTTAGTGAATGCCTAAATGGTGAAAATAATTTTAAATGTTATACTGCAAGAATAGTTTTCTGAAGAGAAGAGGGAATTCTACTGAAGAGAGTGTATTTGGGACACATATTATTCTCTTTTAAATGGCAACAGGAAACACAGTGATTGTAGATTATGGAAAAATAGGGGCTCGAAAAATATGTAACCAAGATTCTGGTCTTTAAAGGCAAAGCACTTCCATTTTCACATGAAAAAAGTGAGGTACCAAAAAGTTAAACAACTCAGTCAAGAACATATAGCTATTTTGTCAGCTAAGAATTCTAACACATAGACTTCTTCCTCCACACACCAATACAATGATTGTCAATATAATCAATTAAAAGGAGCCATGTGAAGAAAAGTTAGTCTAATAAAACAATCACTCATAAGACCTCAATCTTAATATAAATACTATTTTAATGTTTATATATCACTTAGGATCATTTCAATGTCTATACATTTATATACAAAGCCCACAGCATACACACTATTTTCCGTTTTGAACTTAGTTTAATGTTATTATGCCTTGGATTTGTTTCAAAATAATTTAGTGATACAAAGGAGTATGAGTATGAATGAAACAAGATTGTCCATGAATTAAAAACGATTAATTCTGAGTGATGGGTTCATCCATGTGGTTCATTATACATTTCTATCTACATTTGAAAGTGTTTGAAAATTTTCATATATATACATTCATATATATATATTTATATACATGTATGTATATTAGAAACAAGTAGTTTATGTCATTTATATGTTGCAGAATATTTTAAAGGCAAATTAAACTATGATTATATGAGAAGAAACCTATAGCAGTGTGTCCATTGAGATATGCTGCCCATTTCACAGTTTTCTAGTCTACCTTGGTCACTGGATTCAATTTCCTGTGTTTACACATAGCTTCAAATTCCGGTCTCAGCTGAAGCTGCTGCTGTTCCTCTTCAAAGTCCACCAGGTCCCACTCATATTCCAGTCTGGCTTGTCGTTGTTTCCAAAACTCCAAAAATAAGGTGACTACAGGTAAACAAATATAAAAAAAATAAGATATAAAAAAAAGTTAAAGACTTTTTCAACTTTTCCCTTTAATCGCTTTGGTTGCAGGATGGTTCACATGTTTCAGGTGGCTATTGTTTCACTGTTGTGTTTGATTAAAACTTCATCAATTATTAATGTTGGCATAATATTGTGTATCCGATAATACACTGAAAAAAAAACTCATACAAAAATTTAAATTAATTTCTTGGTCAGTGGTCCAAGCAAGAATTATTTTCAGACATATTAATATATTTCTTCATTCAGATAATTTGAAGTAGTATTTAAAATTAGCTTTTTATTAACACTGAATTTTTTTTTTTTTTTGCATGTATCTGTTATCTTTTATGGGAATCATTTAAGTCATTGTACTGCTTTCTCAGGCTTAGAGAAATATACCTAGGAAGCATAAGAGCCAATCCCCAGCACAATTACTCTCTCTTTTAAAATACATATACTATGTATACACACAAAACTTCAGCTTTCTTTTTATTTCTTTATTTGAGTCTCCTTCTGTCACCCAGGCTGGTCTCAAACTTCTGGTCTCTAGTGATCCTTCCACCTCAGCCCCCCAGAGTGCTGGAATTATCAACTTTCAATTGAAGAATATATATTTACAGGAAAGTACATAAAATATAAAGGTACAATTTAAAAAATTCACAAAATAAATATACCCATATAATCAGCACCAATATAAAAAATGTTCCATTACAAATGGATTTACATAAATGATATACAACTGATAGCTTTTCGTGTCAAGCTTTTTTTTTTTTGGTTCAACTTTGTTGCTGTGTGCAGTGAAAATTCATTTATTTTCATTGCTGCATAGTATTCAACTGTATGCTTAAATTGCAATTCTGGTTATATATTCTTGGACTGACAGACATTTGAGTTGTTTCCAGATACCTGCTATTACACATAGTGCTGCTATGAACATTCTTGTAATCTACTGGTGTGCATATACATGCCTTTCTATTGGGATATACTTAGGAAGAGAATACTAACACTTCCAATATTAACTTATGATTTTATCATCTATGAAAGATTCAACTTTCTGACTCACTACCTTTTAAATAATGTAAAGAACTATGGATATCCATGCATTTTAAAAAATCTTAATTATTATTTTATCACTGTAGTCATCTAATTGCTGTCTCAGCTTCCAAAATATATTTTTCTAGTGCAAATATATCTATCTTTTGACGGTTGGTTTTTTGTTTGTTTATTTGCTCATGTATACATTGGCTTATGTTTTCCTTTGCTCATTATTTAAACTTTAGAGAAATATTTAAACATTTATTAAGTGGGAAGAACACTGTAGACTAACTACTTAACAATTTTAAAGTGTACAATTAATTATTGTGGACCATTAGCACAATGCTGTACAGATCTTATTCATCTTGCTTAATTGAAACTTTCAAGTATGCTTATTGATTAGTAACTGCTCATTTCCTAATCCTCCAACCCCTAGTAACCACAATTCCACTCTTTGATTCCATGAGTTTGGCTGTTTTAGATACTTCATATAACTCCTCCAGTCAAAAAGTAATTCAGCCCTCCTCTGTACTCCCTCAGGATTTACAATGCACTTCTATGAAAGTAGACTTCACATTCTTTCCCAATTAGATTGTGACTTTCTTAACAACAGGTTATATTTCATTCACTTATTCATACAATCATTTAATACTGGTTGTGAATTTCATGAGGCAGAAACTTTTACTCTATTCATTTCATTACTGCTGTATGCAGTAGATACATTGTTACCAGGGAGAACAGTTTCATGAACTTGGTACTGTTAAACATTTTAATATTTGCTTGTTTGTTTATACCATAACAGAAC
Source organism: Rhinopithecus roxellana (assembly GCF_007565055.1). NCBI lineage: Eukaryota > Metazoa > Chordata > Mammalia > Primates > Cercopithecidae > Rhinopithecus > Rhinopithecus roxellana. The sequence continues at coordinate 22,427,518 of NC_044563.1, read as the reverse complement.
AACTACCATTAATTTTAGAAGCAGTATTTGGTTACCATGGCTATGCAAGAGATTGGATGTCGTATACATAATACTAAAACTTTTAAATACACTAAGCATTTAAAATTTTTTGTCCCAAAGTTTGTTAATGCTGAAGTAGAAATAAGAAAGTTGGCTGACATAGATGGGATTTTGAGATAAATTAACGATGGTACAAAATAGCTAGCAAAAAGAGTACTGTAAGGAAAGATAAATGATATGGACTAAAACCAAAATTGTTCCCATGATTTCTATGGACTTTTGTGATTATAAGTATATAGGAATCACAGGATTCACATATTTCCTGAAAAGGATTTCAGGAAATTAAAGAGACCCTTGGTTTGGGCCTTATAGATTATGCCTAAATAGGAATTGACCTTTTTCTTTTGAAGAAGGAATACAATTAGCACTTAAATTATTCATTGATGCAACATATATTTGAATACATACCATATGCCTAGCCCTGGAACTATGGAGATGAAAGCCATGGTGTTTGTCCCAAAGCAGCAAGTAATCTAGTGATGAACCTGGCTTCTACACAATGACAATCATGGAGGCATGTACACTAAAAATGTGTCTTACAATCAAGGACCATGTATGTGCCTATTTAAATTCCTATTACCTAGAATAGTACCTGTTCCAGGGTAGAAACTTTAAAAACTAGTTGCTGAATTATATTAAAGTATAAATAAAATGAAATCATTAAATTTCTGAAATAAAGCATAGGTGAACATCTTACATTATCTCTGAATGGGGAAGGTTTTCTGAAGAAACACAAGAATAAGGAAAACTATAAGGAAAGTTTTATGACCAGTAATATATATTAAAATGTCCATTGACTATGAATGAGATCAAATGTAAATTACAAACTGAAAAAAATATTTGCAATTTCTGTGGCAGACAAAGGATTACTGTACTTATACAAAAGTACCCTGTGAATTATAAAAATAAATTAAATACTTCAAACATCAAGGAGAGCCAACGGTCAGTAAATATTAAAAACGTGACCAGAGGGGCGGAGCAAGATGGCCGAATAGGAACAGCTCCAGTCTCCAACTCCCAGCGCGAGCGACACAGAAGACCGGTGATTTCTGCATTTTCAACTGAGGTACTGGGGTCATCTCACTAGGGAGTGCCGGACAATCGGTGCTGGTCAGCGGCTGCAGCCCGACCAGCCAGAGCTGAAGCAGGGTGAGGCATCGCCTCACCTGGGAAGCGCAAGGGGGAAGGGAATCCCTTTTCCTAGCCAGGGGAACTGAGACACACAACACCTGGAAAATCGGGTAACTCCCACCCCAATACTGCACTTTAAGCAAACAGGCACACCAGGAAATTATATCCCACACCTGGCCGGGAAGGTCCCACGCCACAGACCCTCCCTCATTGCTAGCACAGCAGTCTGCGATCTAACCGCAAGGCAGCAGCGAGGCTGGGGGAGGGGTGCCCACCATTGCTGAGGCTTAAGTAGGTAAACAAAGCCGCTGGGAAGCTCCAACTGGGTGGAGCTCACAGCAGCTCAAGGAAACCTGCCTGTCTCTGTAGACTGCACCTCTGGGGACAGGGCACAGCTAAACAACAACAAAAAAAGCAGCAGGAACCTCTGCAGATGCAAATGACTTTGTCTGACAGCTTTGAAGAGAGCAGTGGATCTCCCCACACGGAGGCTGAGATCTGAGAAGGGACAGACTGCCTGCTCAAGTGGGTCCCTGACCCCTGAGAAGCCTAACTGGGAGACATCCCCCACTAGGGGCAGTCTGACACCCCACACCTCACAGGGTGGAGTACACCCCTGAGAGGAAGCTTCCAAAGTAAGAATCAGACAGGTACACTCGCTGTTCAGCAATATTCTATCTTCTGCAGCCTCTGCTGCTGATACCCAGGCAAACAGGTCTGGAGTGGACCTCAAGCAATCTCCAACAGACCTGCAGCTGAGGGTCCTGACTGTTAGAAGGAAAACTATCAAACAGGAAGGACACCTATACCAAAACCCCATCAGTAAGTCACCATCATCAAAGACCAGAGGCAGATAAAACCACAAAGATGGGGAAAAAGCAGGGCAAAAAAGCTGGAAATTCAAAAAACAAGAGCGCATCTCCCCCTGCAAAGGAGCGCAGCTCATCGCCAGCAACGGATCGAAGCTGGTCAGAGAATGACTTTGACGAGATGAGAGAAGAAGGCTTCAGTCCATCAAACTACTCAGAGCTAAAGGAGGAATTACATACCCAGCGAAAAGAAACTAAAAATCTTGAAAAAAGAGTGGAAGAACTGACAGCTAGAATAATTAATTCAGAGAAGGTCATAAACGAAATGACAGAGATGAAAACCATGACACGAGAAATACGTGACAAATGCACAAGCTTCAGTAACCGACTCGATCAACTGGAAGAAAGAGTATCAGCGATTGAGGATCAAATGAATGAAACGAAGCAAGAAGAGAAACCAAAAGAAAAAAGAAGAAAAAGAAATGAACAAAGCCTGCAAGAAGTATGGGATTATGTAACAAGACCAAATCTACGTCTGATTGGGGTGCCTGAAAGTGAGGGGGAAAATGGAACCAAGTTGGAAAACACTCTTCAGGATATCATCCAGGAGAACTTCCCCAAACTAGTAGGGCAGGCCAACATTCAAATTCAGGAAATACAGAGAAGGCCACAAAGATACTCCTCCAGAAGAGCAACTCCAAGACACATCATTGCCAGATTCACCAAAGTTGAAATGAAGGAAAATATCTAAAGGGCAGCCAAAGAGAAAGGTCAGGTTACCCACAAAGGGAAGCCCATCAGACTAACAGCAGATCTCTCGGCAGAAACTCTACAAGCCAGAAGAGAGTGGGGGCCAATATTCAACATTCTTAAAGAAAAGAATTTTAAATCCCAGAATTTCATATCCAGCCAAATTAAGTTTCATAAGTGAAGGAGAAATAAAATCCTTTACAGATAAGCAAATGCTTAGAGATTTTGTCACCACCAGGCCTGCCTTACAAGAGACCCTGAAGGAAGCCCTAAACATGGAAAGGAACAACCGGTACCAGCCATTGCAAAAACATGCCAAAATGTAAAGACCATCGAGGCTAGGAAGAAACTGCATCAACTAACGAGCAAAATAACCAGTTAATATCATAATGGCAGGATCAAGTTCACACATAACGATATTAACCTTAAATGTAAATGGACTAAATGCTCCAATTAAAAGACACAGACTGGCAAACTGGATAAAGAGTCAAGACGCATCAATTTGCTGTATTCAGGAGACCCATCTCACATGCAGAGACACACATAGGCTCAAAATAAAGGGATGGAGGAAGATCTACCAAGCAAATGGAGAACAAAAAAAAGCAGGGGTTGCAATCCTAGTCTCTGATAAAACAGACTTTAAACCATCAAAGATCAAAAGAGACAAAGAAGGCCATTACATAATGGTAAAGGGATCAATTCAACAGGAAGAGCTAACTATCCTAAATATATATGCACCCAATACAGGAGCACCCAGATTCATAAAGCAAATCCTTAGAGACTTACAAAGAGACGTACACTCCCATACAATAATAATGGGAGACTTCAACACTCCACTGTCAACATTAGACGGATCAACGAGAGAGAAAGCTAACAAGGATATCCAGAAATTGAACTCATCTCTGCACCAAGCGGACCTAATAGACATCTATAGAACTCTCCACCCCAAATCAACAGAATATACATTCTTCTCAGCACCACATCGCACTTATTCCAAAATTGATCACATAATTGGAAGTAAAGCATTCCTCAGCAAATGTAAAAGAACAGAAATTATAACAAACTGTCTCTCAGACCACAGTGCAATCAAACTAGAACTCAGGACTAAGAAACTCAATCAAAACCACTCAACTACATGGAAACTGAACAACCTGCTCCTGAATGACTACTGGGTACATAACGAAATGAAGGCAGAAATAAAGATGTTCTTTGAAACCAATGAGAACAAAGATACAACATACCAGAATCTCTGGGACACATTTAAAGCAGTGTGTAGAGGGAAATGTATAGCACTAAATGCCCACAAGAGAAAGCTGGAAAGATCTAAAATTGACACTCTAACATCACAATTAAAACAACTAGAGAGGCAAGAGCAAACACATTCAAAAGCTAGCAGAAGGCAAGAAATAACTAAGATCAGAGCAGAACTGAAGGAGATAGAGACACAAAAACCCTCCAAAAAATCAATGAATCCAGGAGATGGTTTTTTGAAAAGATCAACACAATTGACAGACCGCTAGCAAGACTAATAAAGAAGAAAAGAGAGAAGAATCAAATAGACGCAATAAAAAATGATAAAGGGGATATCACCACTGACTCCACAGAAATACAAACTACCATCAGAGAATACTATAAACACCTCTACGCAAATCAACTAGAAAATCTAGAAGAAATGGATAATTTCCTGGACACTTACACTCTTCCAAGACTAAAGCAGGAAGAAGTTGAATCCCTAAATAGACCAATAGCAGGCTCTGAAATTGAGGTAATAATTAATAGCCTACCAACCAAAAAAAGTCCTCTGAATTCTACCAGAGGTACAAGGAGGAGCTGGTACCATTCCTTCTGAAACCATTCCAATCAATAGAAAAAGAGGGAATCCTCCCTAACTCATTTTAGGAGGCCAACGTCATCCTGATACCAAAGCCTGACAGAGACACAACAAAAAAAGAGAATTTTAGACCAATATCCCTGATGAACATTGATGCAAAAATCCTCAATAAAATATTGGCAAACCAGATTCAGCAGCACATCAAAAAGCTTATCCACCATGATCAAGTGGGCTTCATCCCTGGGATGCAAGGCTGGTTCAACATTCGCAAATTAATAAATGTAATCCAGCATATAAACAGAACCAAAGACAAGAACCACATGATTGTCTCAATAGATGCAGAAAAGGCTTTTGACAAAATTCAACAGCCCTTCATGCTAAAAACACTCAATAAATTCGGTATTGATGGAACGTACCTCAAAATAATAAGAGCTATTTATGAGAAACCCACAGCCAATATGATACTGAATGGGCAAAAACTGGAAAAATTCCCTCTGAAAACTGGCACAAGACAGGGATGCCCTCTCTCATCGCTCCTATTCAACATAGTGTTGGAAGTTCTGGCTAGGGCAATCAGGCAACAGAAAGAAATCAAGCGTATTCAGTTAGGAAAAGAAGAAGTCAAATTGTCCCTGTTTGCAGATGACATGATTGTATATTTAGAAAACCCCATTGTCTCAGCCCAAAATCTCCTTAAGCTGATAAGCAACTTCAGCAAAGTCTCAGGATACAAAATTAATGTGCAAAAAACATGAGCATTCTTATACACCAGTAACAGACAGACAGAGAGTCAAATCATGAATGAACTTCCATTCACAATTGCTTCAAAGAGAATAAAATACTTAGGAATCCAACTTACAAGGGATGTAAAGGACCTCTTCAAGGAGAACTACAAACCACTGCTCAGTGAAATAAAAGAGGACACAAACAAATGGAAGAACACACCATGCTCATGGATAGGAAGAATCAATATCGTGAAAATGGCCATACTGCCCAAGGTTATTTATAGATTCAATGCCATCCCCATCAAGCTACCAATGAGTTTCTTCACAGAATTGGAAAAAACTGCTTTAAAGTTCATATGTAACCAAAAAAGACCCCGCATTGCCAAGACAATCCTAAGTCAAAAGAACAAAGCTGGAGGCATCACGCTACCTGACTTCAAACTATACTACAAGGCTACAGTAGCCAAAACAGCATGGTACTGGTACCAAAACAGAGATATAGACCAATGGAACAGAACAGAGTCCTCAGAAATAATACCACACATCTACAGCCATCTGATCTTTGACAAACCTGAGAGAAACAAGAAATGGGGAAAGGATTCCCTATTTAATAAATGGTGCTGGGAAAATTGGCTAGCCATAAGTAGAAAGCTGAAACTGGATCCTTTCCTTACTCCTCATACGAAAATTAATTCAAGATGGATTAGAGACTTAAATGTTAGACCTAATACCATAAAAACCCTAGAAGAAAATCTAGGTAGTACCATTCAGGACATAGGCATGGGCAAGGACTTCATGTCTAAAACACCAAAAGCAACGGCAGCAAAAGCCAAAATTGACAAATGGGATCTCATTAAACTAAAGAGCTTCTGCACAGCAAAAGAAACTACCATCAGAGTGAACAGGCAACCTACAGAATGGGAGAACATTTTTGTAATCTACTCATCTGACAAAGGGCTGATATCCAGAACCTACAAAGAACTCAAACAAATTTACAAGAAAAAAACAAACAACCCCATCAAAAAGTGGGCAAAGGATATGAACAGACATTTCTCAAAAGAAGACATTCATACAGCCAACAGACACATGAAAAAATGCTCATCATCACTCGCCATCAGAGAAATGCAAATCAAAACCACAATGAGATACCATCTCACACCAGTTAGAATGGCAATCATTAAAAAGTCAGGAAACAACAGGTGCTGGAGAGGATGTAGAGAAATAGGAACACTTTTACACTGTTGGTGGGATTGTAAACTAGTTCAACCATTATGGAAAACAGTATGGCAATTCCTCAAGGATCTAGAACTAGATGTACCATATGACCCAGCCATCCCACTACTGGGTATATACTCAAAGGATTATAAATCATGCTGCTATAAGGACACATGCACACGTATGTTTATTGCGGCACTATTCACAATAGCAAAGACTTGGAATCAACCCAAATGTCCATCTGTGACAGACTGGATTAAGAAAATGTGGCACATATACACCATGGAATACTATGCAGCCATAAAAAAGGATGAGTTTGCATCGTTTGTAGGGACATGGATGCAGCTGGAAACCATTATTCTTAGCAAACTATCACAAGAGCAGAGAACCAAACATCGCATGTTCTCCCTCATAGGTGGGAACTGAACAATGAGATCACTTGGACTCGGGAAGGGGAACATCACACACCTGGGGCCTAGTCATGGGGAGTGGGGAGGGGGGAAGGATTGCATTGGGAGTTATACCTGATATAAATGACGAATTGATGGGTGCTGACGAGTTGATGGGTGCAGCACACCAACATGGCACAAGTATACATATGTAACAAACCTGCACGTTATGCACATGTACCCTAGAACTTAAAGTATAAAAAAAAAAAAAAAAAAAGTGACCAGTCTCATTTGTGATCAAGTAACTACAAATAGTGCTGTGATAGTGCTGTGGGGTGCTCCACACACACCCACTCTTTTATTTATGATGTAATATAAGGCAGGTGTTGGTGCACAATTTCTCTCCATGGAAACAATGGAAAATTCTCACAATGCATTTGTTTTAATCATGCACCTATCATTCATTTTTGATTCCAAGTAAGGAGAGGTAGGATTTGGCAGCTTCATGATAAATGGATGTATATACAACAACTTACAAAAACTGGGGTTGCTGTTAAACCATTAATAAGATTTCTAGATTCTTTGTTCTCTTTGAATCTAGGCTGCTCTCTTCAGACCACAGCAGCCAAGCAGAAATGAGAGAAATCCATAAATCCCTCTGCTTTGCACACATATCTAAAAATTTTGATGTTATTTGCCTGGATAATGCAGCCCTTGCCCAGTTTTTTGTTTTTTTGTTTTTTGTTGTTTTTGAGATGGAGTCTTGCTCTGTCACCGAGGCTGGAGTACAGTGGGGTGATCTGGGCTCACTGCACGCAGCTCCATCTCCCGAGTTCATGCCATTCTCCTGCTTCAGCCTCCTGAGTAGCTAGGACTACAGGCGCCCGCCACCACGCCTGGCTAATTTTTTTTTTGGTATTTTTTAGTAGACATGGGGTTTCACCATGTTAGCCAGAATGGTCTCGATCTCCTGACCTCGTGATCCGCCCACCTCGGCCTCCCAAAGTGCTAGGATTACAGGTGTGAGCCACCGCACCAGGCCACCCTTGCCCAGTTTTGAATGGCACATATTTGTGTTTGTTAGAGGTGTTTTTTAATTGAGAAAAATGTCTAATTTACACCCATGAATTCCAAGTTTTGTGATATATTTTAGACCAGTCTTTAGGTCTCTTCTAACAAAGTTATTCTTACAGAACATATTTTCCTTGCTAATGATAGGAAAAACTTCATGACACTTTAACTTTCCAACTAAAATGGAAAATATGAAGTCCTGGGTGGGGCATTTTCAAAATTAAGGGAGCTTCCACTTTATATGAAGGATTTTTAATGAATGAACGTGGAAGTGGAAACTATAACTTGACAATTTAGACTAAATAAATGTTCATTAGTCCTCAAGTTTTTGATCCTTGTTCCAGTTTGTGTACATGACTCAATATCTTCCAGCCACAAAATATTTGTTTAGTCTCTCCTGAATTAAGTACTTTTTGAGCCTGTTTTTAACATGGCACTGAAAGACAGTGGGAAATTAATGTATTTGGTGTTTCAAAAATTATAAGAAATGAGCTGATGTTTAATAGAGACCTTTGTGGATCAAGAACCAATGGCCACTAATATGCACTTCCATCAGTGTATTAATGCTAACAAAGACGCAATGATCTAAAACCACATTTGGTATGTAAGATATTTCATCTGTCATATGGTATATGGAGGCAAAACAACACACTAATAGGAAGAAAGCTGTTTCTTTATGGGACTATTTACTCACCCCAAATTCCCATGAATATTGCAAAGAACACTGTTGACTCATTATCAAACAAATGGGAGAACTGTAAAAATAACAATAACACAAAGATAATTTAGTACTTAATGTAATGAAAAGAAGGAAAATTCAAAGCCTTTTCAACATATTACAATGCATACATACCTTTGAAGCCAAACACGTACTATTTAGTCTCCAATAATCACACACTTGATCGCAGAGTGGGCACATGATCATCTGACCACCAATCTCAGGGTCACAGATTTCAGTGCTGCAAGAGGAACAGCCAAGTTACTGAAAAGTGATAGGCGTTTAGGTAAAAGTCCAAGCTGTTCTTATTAGAACAACTACTTATATAATTTCTCACATATAACAGAGGGGGCAATCAAGCAGCAGTTTCTATAGTGGGTCAAGTCATGCTTTGAGGAGTAGACTTTTCAGAGCCCATCATTAAAAACAGATTTTCCATAAAGCACCAGGTGAGAGGCTACTGTTATGTTGGAGAAGTTTTTGGAAAACATCAATTATCTGCTGCTATAAGGAAACATTCTGAAGGAAACACCAGGGAAATAATAACAACAGCTTCGTTTGGCACAAGATAAAGACGTTTTCTCTATCTGGGCAACTCAGGTGCACTTACCTGCTTGTGTTATCTTCCATTGATAATAAACCATAAATAAAACAAGCTAAGCCAACTACAGCTGCAAAGGATAGCATTTCTGTGTAAAATCCAAGAAAGACAAAATAGATACCAATTTTTTCTCCATAATAATTCCTGTTGAAAAGAGTAAAAACAGAATCAGAATATGGAAGAATGTTATAGTCCAGAGAGCCTTGATTTTTTATTCAGACAGGAATATATTCTAATTTTGGCTCCATTGCTTTCTAGACATATAATTTTGGTGAAGTTACTCAACTCTTTAAACTTCAGTTTCCATATCATTATCATGTTCTAACACAAGATAGTACTTATCCCACAGTGAAAGGGCTGATACAAGGATTAAAAGGGATAACAGATATAAGTAGAAAGCCAATTAAATGGAATTTAAATTTAAAATTTAAATAAGATAATTTAGAAAGCCTCTATATTATAAAGATAATTTAAATGGTCTTTAAATAAACTACAGAATATTCTACAATGTAATTTCTAGGAATGAACTTAACAAATCAAAACCATATCCAAAATCTGCATGGACTTTTGCTTTATCCCTCTTTCTAAAACTGAAAACATTTCTCTGACCACATTGTAGGTATACATTTCCATCTTTCTCCAAGTCTGAATCTTGGAAGTTTACAGGATTGTAACATAGGTAGCAGGCCAAGGAATTAAACATGACTACTTCAGCAAAAATTCTATGAAATATGCAGCTCAGCTCTTGGTTTTCAAAGAATTGAAAAGTGACAGCATTTATTGGTACAACCTAATTCTCACAACCAAGTATTTTGTTTTTAACTGAGTACCCCATTTAGGAATGAGAGAAAGTAGTTTTCTCCTCCTCAGAAAGTCAGGTTTTCTTGTTATTGTTGTTGTTTAACCTGACTAATCCTCCTCCTTTTTCATATAGATCCCAGCTCACCAAATCTGTGAGTCTTTCCACAGTTTCCTAGGCAAAAAGATGTGATACCTTTTGTGTTCTAGTAGCGTGCTATATGATTCAATGAAAGTACTTAATATTAAATTGTTATTTATATATATGCTCAACAAGAACACATATCTGAACATAACGGTTATAAATGTTTTTTCACAATGATATTTTAAAATATATTTATCATATACAATATTAATTTTATTGAACCTCCCACTCTTCATAGTTCAACACTCTTAAAATTAGTAGGCATCTTTCTGCTTATCCTGTCTTTTTTCATGCTTTTCAGTGATGATGAACATTTTTGCATTGTTAATTTCCCTAATTTGGTTTTCCAGATCACTATAAACTTGAAATTAAATTATAATGCTATAATATTCCCTTGTTAATCTGCCATTCACAACTTCTAAGTATAAGCTTACTCATACTTAGAGTGAATGAACTTGGTTTCTCCCAGTTTTTTGCTGAAAAATGTAGAAAATATTGTGATAGTACATAACATCAAAATCAGAAAAAAGTACAAAAATATATTTTATGAAATTTACTGTTTACCATGTCTATTTTAATGTTTTAAAAATTACAGAATCAGCCGGGCATGGTGGCTCACGCCTGTAATCTCAGCACTTTGGGAGGCCGAGGTGGGCGGATCACATGGTCAGGAGTTCGAGACCAGCCTGGCCAACATGGTGAAACCCCGTCTCTACTAAAAATACAAAAATTAGCAGGGTGTGGTGGCGAGCACCTGTAATCCCAGCTACTTGGGAGGCTGAGGTGGGAGAATCGTTTGAACCTGGGAGGCAGCAGGTTGCAGTGAGTCAAGATCGCACCATTGCACTCCAGCCTGGGCAAAAGGGAGAGACCTTGTCTCCAAAAACAACAAAAAAACAAACAAACAAAAAATTACAGAATCAATGTTATTAGAAATATAATATCAACATTATTGCTATAGATTTAAACATTCTTTAATAATTCATAAGGAAACTGGATATTTCAACAACCTTAGTTTTAAAGTACTACTTTTTTCTCCTTTTCGATTGTCACAATTCTTATTCCTTGAGCATAAAAAATAAAATCCCTCAAGAACTCTAGACCTGTCAAAAAGAGAAATTGCTGAGAATTTACTAAATGAAATCAGGCAAGTATTTATTACATGTGGAAATATTCAAATTATTTTACTAAATTTTGGACTTGGGTGTCTAACAGTAACAGATTAACAACTAAATAATCTTTCAGGATCTCAGAAAGCAAGAGATATTTATTAGATTTGCAATATGGTAAAAATGTATACATTATTGAAATCACATTTAATATTTAATTTAAACTATCTTGTTGGTCATAATTAAGAAAATAAGAGAAATCTAATAATATGAGACACTATAAAAGCTCAAATATAGGGAGAGACTTCTTTTGAGTATTATTTTTTAGAAAAATATGTCACATATTTAAATCTATGATCTTTTTTAACCTGTCCATTTTACTTACTAGACTTTCAACTGATTGTGGCACTGCACCATCTAACACAGCATCTGATAGGTAGAAGAGATTCAGTAATATTGGTTGCGAGATACTGTGTGAGGGGACTGCCCTCATTTTGTATTGCCAAGATGTAATACTTAGTCGAAAACATAGTAAATAATCAAAAGAATGATGATAGAATTAAATTGAATACAATCTTGAGAAATCAATCAATAAATGCAAACTTTATTTCTAAAGTGATTTATTTTTACAATGAATCCATAAACATCTGAGAAACTTAGCTTCAGTATTATCCTCACATTGCAATAACATTATCTGTACCACACACATATATTTAGTCTATGCTATTTAGTATGTGGCAGTATTTCAATTTTATTTCTAAGCATTAACATACAACATATGGATATCAAAAAACGTTACATGAAGTGTAAGCTGGAAGGAAAAAAATGAGCTGATAGAACTGATGTGCCAGTGATCAGTCTTCAATTTTATATGCTCTATCAGCCCATTTTTTTCAATCTTGGCATTGCCATCTTCCCCAAAATTATTATCTAATGTGACAAAATTATCTGTGCTCAAAAGGCAGAAAAGCCAGTTCCAGATATCTGGACATGAAAGTGATGTTTGGTGTAGACGTAACATGAAATATGTGAAATCTAGGAACTCAGATTCCTATAAACTGTATCTCTTTCTAGACACTCTATCATGCTGTCTTATTTTTATCCTCCATATCCAATAATCCATTAGGTCCAATGAATTCTGTCATAAAAATATTTTTCTAATTCATAGTCTTCTCTCCTTCCTGTTGCCAATGCCTTGAAAAGACCTCTAATATTTATTGCTGAACAATTTTAACAACCTCCTTACTTTCCTGAGTTCAATCTTATATCCATCTAAATTATCTTTTGTTTCCAATAAAATGATGTTTCTAAAGTAAAAACTGAGCAATATCCTTTTCTTCCTTCAAAGCTTCATCTTTTTACTTCAGCATTGTACTTCAGGATTTTGTCCCTGGTAAACATTCAAATCTCCTTTGCCGACACTCCTACATGAAGAACTAAACACACAGTGCTCTTGTGTGTTCTCTTTGCCTGAGATATTCTTACCTAACTTCTTTACCTACTATCCTGCTACTTATCTTTCAAGACATAGTTCAAGAATGAACACTGTGAAGCTTTCCTAGAGGTTGTCATGAAAATAGGTGCTTTTCCCTCTGTATTTTGTTTGAAGTATTACTGTGCTGTAACTAATATGCATTTGTGTGTGTTCCTGCAAACAAATTCATGTTAGGAAACCACAATCTGATTATCTTTGTAGGCACAGTACCTTACTTGATATGTAGTGATGCTTAATAAAGTATCATTAAAATAAATGTGTAAATTGTAATTATGCATCTATGAATAAATTCTTTCTTTTCTTTTTTTCTTTTTGAAACAGGGTCTCACTCTGTTGTGCTAGGCTGGAGTGTAGTGGTGTGATCTCTGCTCATTGCAACTTCTGCTTCTCAGGTTCAAGCAATTCTACTGCCTCAGCCTCCCAAGTAGCTAACAGGTATGTGTGCCACCACACTGGGGTAATTTTTGTATTATTATTATTATTTTTAAAAATAGAGACGGGGTTTCACCATATTGACCAGTATCGTCTCAAACTCCTGACCTAAACTGATGTGCCTGCCTTGGCCTTTCAAAGTGCTGAGATTACAGGCAAATTCTTTCTATGTTAAGAATATTTTAACTTTTATCAAGTCAACCCATAAAACCTTTCCTAAAATCCATGAAATCAACAAGGAGAGGAAAAAAAATCCAAACCCAATACAGGCTTTCAGTATCATGACAGAGAACATCATGATCCTCAAATTACCTGTAAGTAAGGAAATAAACACAACTTCAACACCTGCTGCTACAAACGTAAGATACAGGAGAGAGGTGAAGATGTTTAAGAAATTATAGGGGAAACATGTAAAGTAGAGTGGGAAACATAAAGAAACACAGCTAAAATAACCCCTAGAGAAAAGTTTAACTAAATCCCCTAATGCAGAATATATGTTGGGATTTGGTCATTTGTAATCTATCAGAAACAATCTGAAAAGAGCAGGACTGGAAGTGGCAGCCTGAGAAAAGCAATATTTCTTGAGAAGAATCAGATACAAAGAGAAGACTGGTACTCCTTGGAGGAGTGGCAGTAAACAGAAAAAAGGAAATAAGAGAGGAGAGTTGGAATCTTGTAGAAATGAAAGAAATAGGCTTCGCAGGGCAAGGGAAGATGGGTGCCCACGGCTCTGAGACTCACAGGAAGCTTCAGGTCCAGCACACACAGAAACAGATTCTCCCTCACTCGCATTCACCAAGTTGAGCATTCCTCATCTGAAAATTCAAAATACAAAATTCTCCAAAATCTAAAACTTTTTGAGTGCCGACACGATGCCACAAGTAAAAAATGCTACCTCTGACCTCATGTGATGAGCCACAGTCAAAACACAGGCACACAATGATGAAAATGACATTTTTAACACTGTAGAAAATGTGTCTACAGACAGTATTTTGAGAATGTGTGATGGACTAACAGAGAAGGGCATTCTAGTGCTAGAAACTCTGTTCATAAATTAAAAACAAATTGAAATATGTAGATCACATCCATAAAAAAAGTAAAACAAAAACAAAATCAAAAAATGTGAAGTAAATTATTTAGTTTGATAATTCTCCCCAAATAACATGAAATTGAATGATACTGTAATAAAAACCTAAAAATGGAGTGAACTCTTCTCAAATAAATATTTGCTGATACAAGAAAACCCCAGAAACATAAAAACTAAAAAAAAGGAATAGAGAAGAGTGGAAAGATATAAAACAAAAATTGATTGAACACCAGAGATAAGTAGAGCAAATTATAAATCATATCAGATCATATCAGAAGTAATACTGAAATTAGCAAGTAACAAAGGAAACACAGACAGAGTGTCAGTGATCAGAGGGGGCTCTCCCAGGATCCCGAAGCATACCAGGAAGGAGAGAGGGTCATCTCTCTTTTCACCCCACCACAGAGCACTGCTGTGAATAGGCAGAAACAATGAAGCGCTGCAAGGCGGAGCCTATTTGCTGGCTCTTACTCCTAAGTGCCATCTACTGGATAATAGCCCAAATTACAACACCAAAAACACTGCCAATATACAAAACTGTGAAACTCAAGGCAAGAATCCTGCCATAAAGACCCTGTACAGAGCCTTGGCTCTCTGAAAGCACCCAGTAATGAAGCCAATTGATTATACTTAACTTATACTACAGTTAATGGAACACCAGCCCTCTCAGGCGAGAAAGATTCAGTGCAAGAACTCTGGAAATTCAAAAAGTCAGTGTCCCCTTATCTCCAAATGAACTTCTCAGCAATGGTTCTTAACTAGATGGTAACGACAGAAATGACAGACATAGAATTCAGAATCTAGATGGAAATGACACTCATCGAGAATCAAGAAAAAGTTAAAACCCAATCCAGTAATCCAGGAATCCAGTAAAACAATCTGAGAGCTGAAAGATGAAATAGCCATTTTAGGAAAAAACAAAACTGAACTTCTGGAATGGAAGCAATCACTACAAGGATTTCATAATATGATAGGAAGTATTAATATCAGAATAGACCAAGCTGAGGAAAGAATCTCAGAGCTCAAAAATCAGTTCTTCAAATCAACTGAGCCAGACAAAGGTAAAAAAAAAAAAAAAAAAAAAAAAAAGAACGAAACCTCCAAGAAATTTAGAATTATATGAAGAGACCAAACTTACGATTTATTGGCATTCCTGAGACAGGAAAGTAAACAACCTGGAAAAAATATTTGAGGATATAGTCTATAAAAATGTCCCCAATCTCACCAGAAATTGATACACAAATTTAAGATGGAGAACCCTGATGAGACACTATATCCCCAAGGCACATAGTCATCAGACTCACCAAGTTCAACAGGAACAAAAAAAATTTAAAGGCAGCTAGAGAGAAGGGTCAGATTACATACAAATGGAAGCCCATCAGGCTAGCAGCAGACCTGTCAGCAGAAATCTTACAAGTCAGAAGATATTGGAAGCCTATTTGTAGCATCCTTAAAGAAAAGAAATTCTAACCAAGAATTTCATATCCCAGCAAACTAAGCTTCCTAAGTGATGGAGAAATAAAATCCTTCTCAGACAAGCAAATTTTGAGATAGCTTTTTACCACTCCACAAGGCTTACAAGAGGTCCTTAAGGGTGTACTAAACATGGAATGAAAGAACAATACCTGCTATCACAAAACACAGTTAAACACATAGCCCAGAGACACTATAAAGAGACTATACAATCAAGTCTACAAAACAACAAGCTAACAATGTGATGACAAGATCAAAATCTCACATATCAATACTAACACTGGATATACATTGTCTAAACACTGCATGTAAAAGACATAGAGTGGCAAGCTGGATAAAAACACAAGACCCAACTGTCTGCTGTCTTTAAGAGACCCGTCTCATGTATAATGACACTCACAGGTTCAAAGTAAAGGGATGGAGAAAGATATGCCATGCAAATGGAAAACAAAAACAACAGGAGTCTCTATTCTATCAGATGAAACAGACTTTAAACCAACAAGAATTAAGAAGGGCAAAGAAGGCCATTACATAATTATAAAGGGCTCAATTCAACAAGGAGACTTAACTATCCTAAATATATATGTATCCAACAATGGAGCACCCATGTTTATAAAACAAGCCCTTCTTAACCTATAAAAACACTTAGAGAGCCAGATAATAGTAGTGGGAGATTTCAGCATCCCACTGACAGCATTAGACAGATCACTGATGCAGAAAACTAGCAAAATAATTCTGGATTAAACTCAACACTGGACCAATTGGACCTAATAGGCATCTACAGAGCACTAACCAATCACATAATATATATTCTCATCTTCTCAGAGATCACATGTTTAGTCATAAAGCAAATCTCAATAAATTAAAAAAGACAAAATCATATCAAGCACACACTCAGACCACAGTGCTTTAAAAATAGAAATCAATACCAACATATCTCAAATCTGTACCAATACATGGAAATTAAACAACTTGCTCCTGAATAACTCCTGAGTATAAAACCAAATTAAGGCACAAATCAAACAATTCTTTGAAATTAATAAAAATAAGATCCAACTTACCAAAATCTTTGGAATGCTGTTAACGCAGTGCTAAGAGGAAAGTTTACAGCTCTAATATGCCTCAATTAAGTAGTAAGAAAGACTTCAAAATAACAATCTAAAATTCCACCTAGAGGACCTAGAGAATAAGAACAAACCAACTCCAAAGCTAGCAGAAGAAACAACTAAAATTATAGAAGAATCGAACTAAGTTGAGATGTAAAAATCTATACACAAGATCAATGAAACCAAGAATTGGTTCCTCAAAAGAATAAATAAGATATATCACTAGCTGTATTAACAAAGAAAAAAAGGAGATCCAAATAAGTCTAATGAGAAATGACAATGATGATATTATAACTAATCCTATAGAAATCAAAAATCCTCCAATACTATTATGAAAAATTCTATTCACATAAATTAGAAAATCTTGAGGAAATGAATAAATTCCTGGAAACATAAAAGCTCCCAAGATTAAACTAGGAAGAAAGTAAAAACCTGAACAGACCATTATAAGTTTTGAAGTTTAATCATTAATTTAAAAATCTACCAACCAAAAAATTCCCTAGACCAGATGAATTCACACCCAAATACTAGCAGACATACAAAGAAGAACTGGTAACAACCCTGCTGAAACTATTCCAAAAACTCAAAAAGGAAAGCCTTCTCCATAACTCATTCTATGAAACCAGCACAAGCCTGATACCAAAATCTGATAGAGACACAACAACCAAAAAGAGACAATATCAGGCCAATATCCCTGATGAATATAGATACAAACATTGTCAACAAAATACTAGTAAACCAAATCCAGGAGCACATCAAAAAGTTAATACATCACGATCAAACTGGCATTATTCCTGAGATGCAAGCCTGATTCAACAAGTGCAAATAAGTAAATGTGATTCACCACATAAATAGAATTACAAGGAAAAACGATTAATATATGATCATCTCAATAAATGCAGAAAAAACTTCTGATAAAATTCAGCATCCCTTTCCATTCATGATAAAAAAGACCCTCAATAGTCTTGATATTGAATGAACATGCCTCAAAATAATAAGAGCCATCTATGATAAACCCACAACCAACATCATACTGAATGGGCAAAAGCTGGAATCATCCCCCTTGAGAAATGAAATTAAACAAAGATGTCCACTGTTATTACTTCTGTTCAACATAGTACTTAAGTCCTAGCCAGAAGAATCAGACAAGGGGAAAAAAAAAAAAAGGCATCCAAATAGGAAAAGAAGAAGAAAAGCTATCTCTCTTTGTTGACAAATGATTCTATACCTAGAAAGTCCTAAAGACTCCACCAAAAGTCTCCTAGACTTCATAAATGACAGATAACAGACTTCAGTAAAGTTTCAGGACCCAAAAGCAATGAACAAAAGTGAGTAGCATTTCTATATGTCAATAATGTTCAAGCTGAAGAGTCAAATCAAGAACACAATTCCATTTTCAATAGCCACGAAAATGAAATATCTAGGAATACAGCTAATCCAGGAAGTAAAAGATCTCTACAAGGAAAACTACAAAACACTGATGAACGAAATCAGAGATGACACAAATAAACAGAACAACATTCCTTACTCATGGATTAGAAGAATCAGTATAATTAAAATGGCCATACTGCCCAAAGCAATTTACAAATTCAATGTTATTCCTATCAAACTACCAATGACATTTTTCACAGAATTAGAAAAAGCTATTCTAACGTTAACATAGAACCATAAAAATGGCCAAACAGCCAAAGCAATCCTAACCAAAAAGAACACAGTTGGAAGCATCACACTACCTGGCTTCAAACTATGCTATAAGGCTGCAGTAAGCAAAATAGTGTGGTACTGGTACAGAAGCAGACACATAGACCAGTGGAACTAAACAGAGAAACCGGAAATGAAGCTGCACACCTCCTACCATCTGGTCTTCAACAAAGCTGGCAAAAACAAGCAATGGGGAACAGATTCTGTATTCAATAAATGGTACTGGGATAACTGACTAGCAATACACAGAAGAATAAAACTTGGACCCTTATCTTTCAC
The DNA here is from genome assembly GCF_007565055.1 of Rhinopithecus roxellana. Classification (NCBI taxonomy): domain Eukaryota; kingdom Metazoa; phylum Chordata; class Mammalia; order Primates; family Cercopithecidae; genus Rhinopithecus; species Rhinopithecus roxellana. Next base: position 22,408,593 of record NC_044563.1, on the reverse strand, counting down.
CATGTAGAAAAATAACTCAAGATGGAATAGAGTTTTAAATGTAAGACCTCAAACTATAAAAATCCTAGAAGAAAACCCTAAGAAATGTCCTTCTCTACATCGGCCTGGGTAAATAATTTTTGGCTAAGTCACCAAAAGTAATTGCAACAACAACAAAAAAATTGACAAGTGGGACCTAATTAAACTGAAGAGCTTCTGCACAACAAAAGAAACTATCAATAGAGTAGACAATCTACAGTATAGGACAAAACATTCACAAACTACACATCCAACAAAAGTCTAATATCCAGAATCTACGAGGAACTTGAACAAATCAACAAGCAATATCCAAATAACCACATTAAAAAATTGACAAAAGACATGAAGAGACACTTCTCAAAAGACATACAAGCAGCCAACAAACATATAAAAAATGCTCATCATCACTAATCCAGAGAAATGCAAATCAAAACTGCAATTAGATACCATCTCATACCAGTCAGAATGGCTATTATTAAAAAGTCAAGAAATATCAGATGCTGGTGAGATTGTGGAGAAAAGAGAACATTTATACACTGTTGATGTGAATGAAAATTAATTCAGCCACAGTGGAAAACAGTTTGGAGCTTCTGCAAAGAACTTAAAACAGAGCTATCATTTGACCCAACAATCTCATTACTGGGTATATACTCAAAGCAATATAAATTGTTCTACCAAAAAGACACATGCACCCATATGTCCATCGCAGCACTATTCACAATAGCAAAGACATGGTATCAACCTAGGTGCCCTTTAATGGTGGAGTAAATAAATAAAATGTGGTATATATAAACCAAGGAATACTACACAACTGTCAAAAACAATAAAATTATGTCCTTTGCAACAACATGCATGCAGCTGGAGGCCATTATCCTAAGCAAATTAATAAGAGAACAGAAAACCAAATGGTGCATGTTCCCACTTGTAAGCAGGAGCTAAATATTGAAGACACATAGACATAAGGATGACTACAATATACACTGGTGACTACTAGAGGAGGTAGTGTGGGAGAGGGGTGTGGGTTAAAAAACTCCCTATTTGTTACTATGCTCACTACTCGGGTGGCAGGATCTGCAACCCAAACATTAGCATCATGCAATATATCCACATAAAAAACATGCATGTATACCACCGAATCTAAAATTTAAAAGTTGAAATTATATTAAAAAATTGGGACAGCCTAATGTTTTTCAATAGAAAAACCAATAAATGAATTATGAAAAATTTATAATAAGGTATTCTGTGTTCCACTAAATAGTATCAGACAGATCTTTGTGTATTCATAGAAGGATATCAGTAATATACTATTTAGTGAATACAGAAAGATCTTAGCATGAAAGAGAAGAGAAAGATGCCATTGCTCTCAGAAAAAAAAAATGTTTCTGTGCTTTTTTATACATAAAAACAAAAATAGGACTAAATCAATATTATCCAAATCAAGTCTAGTTATTTTTGTGGAGTTTGATGAAGGTAGAATTTCACTTAAAACTTTGTTAATCTCTTAATTATTTGAATGGTTTTGATAAATATTTTAGTTTTATAACTTAAAGTATTAAATGATTATTATTCAAAACAGTTAAAATAACCATTCAAGAAGGAGTTTGCATGATTTATTAAAAGCCCCAGTTTATAAACTGACTAACTGGCATTGATTTTTCAAAATGTGTCCTCTAGTTTCACTTAAACGTACTGTTGAGATAACATTTCAATTGATTTGGATGGATCCATTCAAATCAGTCTCATGAAACAGATACTGTGATGCTGTGTAAGCATAGCAATGCAAGTATAAATCACCAAGTAAAAAACACTGCCTATAGTAGCAAGAGATCTCTAATCTAATAGCTCATTGAATAAAATCATAGAAGTCTCCTAATGCTTACAGTATTGCTATGCTTTAAAGCAATAACCTGCAACCATAGTCTTCTTGCTTAGCTAATGAAACTGTCTAAAGGATTGAGGTCATAGAACAAATGTCGTCACAGCTCACTGAGAGCACACACACAAACATCAATACACAACCTTTGTCTTATGTTCCAAATTTCTGGACTTCAGGAGAAACAAAAACTAATATGTATTAAACACTAAGTGCTAGTCCCTATGCTAAAAAGTAGTAATATTGCTATTCCCATTTTACAGATAGTATAGATATTATAACTACCATGCTAAAAAGTAGTAATATTGTTATTCCTATTTTCATAATGTTTAAGTAAATTGACCAAATTCATATAACTTTCAAGAGGCAGAACTTGGATTGGAATTCAGCCTAGTTAAATGCTGAGGTCTAACCTCTTAACCACTATACTATCTCTGTTGTCTTTCATTAATTTAGCAACAACATTCTCCTAAATGAATTGCTAATTGATAGTGTAGATATGAAACCAAGAAGCTGTGAAATGTAGTGGGTGAAAATAGTAGTTAAATAAAACAGAATATTATGCCATCGTGAATAAAAATCACATTATCAAGTTTTAATTGGTCTGATCCTATGTATGAAACTTACTTAATCAAGTCTAATGGCTGCTCCTTGTAGAAATAGGAAAATCGAGCCCAATTCTGGTGAAGTATGTATCTTTCATTGGTGGGATTGGGAGGTTCTGATGGCTTCCAATATTGACCCTGCAGATATTCAAGAGGAGGGTACATAAAAGATGAAGCAAAAGACAAAGGTGAAGTAAATAAACACTGCTGTTCTAAGAAGGTTAGTAAACAAGGGTATGTTTTCTTTTACTTTTAGATTTCATATTCAATTGATATGAAATTATTTCACAAACTATAATAATATTTATTTATTAAATTATCACACAAAGCTATCTCAAAATACAAGTAAAAGTGTAAGACTTTGGCTTTACTCAAGCTATTCTTTCACATGGAATGCCCTTTCTTCTCTGCTCAAATCCTAGTATAATATTCCAGGCCCAGAGAGCCATATCACTATATAACTAGATAGGACGTTAGAAATGGGCTAACACTTTTTTTTTTTTTTTTTTTTTTTTTTGAGACGGAGTCTTGCTCTGCCGCCCAGGCTGGAGTGCAGTGGCCGGCTCTCAGCTCACTGCAAGCTCCGCCTCCCGGGTTCACGCCATTCTCCTGTCTCAGCCTCCCGAGTAGCTGGGACTACAGGCGCCCGCCTCGTCGCCCGGCTAGTTTTTTGTATTTTTTAGTAGAGACGGGGTTTCACCGTATTAGCCAGGATGGTCTCGATCTCCTGACCTCCGCCTGTCTCGGCCTCCCAAAGTGCTGGGATTACAGGCTTGAGCCACCGCGCCCGGCCACACTTTTTTTTATAGATGAAAAAATTAAACCTCAAGGAACGTTAAGCAATGAATCCAAGGTCATACTGCTATTACGGGAAGAGATTCCTGTTCTGTCCTTTCTCATAGCCACTTGCCAAAGAACTTAAAATATTACAAAAACCTTTAGCATTTAAGGGGCTCAGTATTGCTTCATGCATAAGCTCTTCTCCCATTGTTAGATACCGACTGATATTATTTATATATTTTCATGGCCTAGCAAAGTATTGTGTACACTGTGGCTGTTTAAGACATTCTGTTTTTACCGTAGACAAATGAACTGCTGAAGGCAGCACTGAATAGATATCCAGTTTAAAATTTAGCACATGTGAAAATATATATATGAAAAGGCGTTAAATTTTGCATCACCAAGATTCCAACTTTTTTCTTCTTCTGAGGTAATTCAACTGAATCTTAAGAAATTAAACAACCAAAAAAGCAGCCTATGTGGGTATTTTGAAAAATGATTCTGTAGAGCACATAAGGGAAAATCCAGTACCTAATGTTGCATTCAGAAGAAAAGAAAGATTAAAAAGTAAAATCAACAGTAAGTTATAGCTATCTCTAGTGACAGCTCAGTGACATTGCATTTCCAATGAGCCTATATAACTCTACTGAAAGGCTACATGTATAGTTTAAAACTGCTGATGACTGAAGACATTAGTTTGGCTTTATGATATGGCATTGTAAGGATAGAATTAATGCCCTAAAAATTAATTGAAAAAAAAACTCAAAATCTTTAGAAAAAAGAATGAGCCCTTTTGTGAAGAAAGATTGGCACAGAATGCAGTGCAAAGTGTTTATTAACCTATTTAGATCTCTGCTTTACCAAATGTCCATGTTATTATTTAGAATCTATAATCTCCTAAGAGTTTCTTTGCCCCAGGAAAAAAAAAATGTGACAGTGGGCCCTCTGTATCTGCAGGTTCTGTATCCACAAATCTATCCAAAAGAAGATTGTAAATATTTTTAGACAGCAGTAAAAAAAAATTTTAAAAAGACACAGCATAACAACTATTTACATTTATATTGCATTGGGTATTATAAATAATCTAAGATGAATTAAAGTATGTTGAAGAATGTGTGTAGGCTATATGCAAATACTACTATATTTTATATAATAAACTTGATCATGCGGGGATTTTGGTATCCAAGGGTCAGGGGATTGGTTCTGGAACCAATCCTCAGTGATTAGGTACTATATATGTGTTCAAGGGCTGTTGAATAAAAGAAGAGGCTGTTTGTTTTTTCTGATACTTAAGTTACTAAATTGACACTCCTGTTGAAAATGGTGACTCATTTTGGAAAATTTCTTCTACTCTTACAGGAAACACATAAAGGAAAAAAAAAAAAAAAAAACTAATCAGTGTTGAACTGACCTAGAGTAAATTCTCATACTACTGAATAAATACTGCATATTGGCCAGTTGCAGTGGCTCATGCCTGTAATCTCAACACTTTGGGAGGCTGAGGAGGGCATATCATCTGAAGTCAGGAGTTCAATTACAGCCTGGCCAACATAGCAAAACCCTTTCTCTATGAAAAATACAAAAATTAGCCAGGCGTGGTGGTATGTGCCTGTAATCCCAGCTACTCAGGAGGCTGAGGCAGGAGAATTGCTTGAACCCAGGAGACGGAGGCTGCAGTGAGCCAAGATTGCACTACTGCGCACCAGCCTGGGGAACAGAGCAAGACGCCATCTCAAAAAACAAAAGTAAACAAAACAAAAATTAAATATTAACAGAGGAAAACTAGCACAACAGACCAAGTCCTAGAAAAGGAAGAGCTTGGCTTTGGGCTTTTGGGAACTATTACAGCAACACTGTTCAAAAAATGGGGAATTATTTAGCTGCCACTTGTTTCAATTAAAATATTTGTTTCTTCTATTACTGAGAACTATATTTCTTTCAAAGAGAATACATCATCAAAAAGTCTTTTTAAGTATGGAAGAGTAAAACTGTAACAAAAGAAACAATAAAAATAGATGTCCAAGGGATGATCTCAAAGTAGAATATATACACATTGAGCCACAGGATTTCTACTGTCAATAGGTGGTGAAATTTAAACACTGGCTATTCAAATGAGAAAGTTTTCATCAAAAAGTTTCCATCATCTGAGGTCAGGAGTTCAATTGTAGCCTGTCCAACATGGCAAAACCCCGTCTCTACTAAAAATACAAAATTATTGTATTAGGCTAAGAAATTAGGCTGAGTACTGGTTCCAAGGCCAAGTTTTCAGGTTTGGTTCAACAGGCGAATCATGTAAAATGTCACTTATCTATTAAACTTTTAAACTCAATGTTTTTGTACAATGATTTGCCAGCCCCCCAAAAAAATTCTTCTGAATATCAATTGTCATAACATCTGAAGCATTCTTATGCTTTAGTTTATATTGCAATTGTACACATGCTTTCTTTCTAGGAGAGTCCTAGACTATGAGCTTGGATTCATGGTTGTGTTCCAATAATGGCTAACAGAATGCTTTACATATAATTGAAGCCAATCATGTATTTGATGAATGAGTATGTGAATGCATGTAATTTAAATTCCTAACAGCTTCAAAACTTTATAAATGAGAAAAGAACTAATGGACTCAGATAGAAATTTCCAAATATTATGTTCTAAAATGTTCTTTTAATGTGACTGCTGTTTTCAAAACAGGGTTTTGATAAACCCTGTTCAAAACATGGGTTCTAATAAAAAGTCATTTGCAAATGTAAAAGTTTTTAAAATACGTGTCCATTTGAAACTTCAAAGACACATTTAGTATATATCTCGGCACAGCTGGTAAAGCTCTCAGCTTGGAACCAGGAAGTCTTTGGGGATTTTCCCACCAGGAGAGAAAACTAAGCAATTTGAAGTAAAGGAAGATTCTCTCTCCCAGTAATGAACATGGCAGGAGGAAAATAAGCTCAAAATTTCACAATCAAACCTATACATACATCGTGGAGTGGATAGGCAGATGAATAAGTGTTAGAGTTTAGCAGCCTTTCAATCCCAAACCTTTTCTTCCCATCTTCTATGCCGAAAGGACATCTTGAGAGAATATAGTACACCTACAAGGTAAGTACAAAAAGATATTATCACATTTCAGAACTTACGCTTTCCACATTCCTTTCAATCACAATTTAACAATGTCTACTTTGAATGTAGATACAGGCTCTAATTATAGAAGGAAGCTTCTCTTGGTTGTCTGGAATATGTAGAGTGTGGGATTATATGGAGTTTGCAGATATTTTAGCTTCTGAGTCTGAGAGCTCCCCATTCCTTTGATGGGGTGAAGAGGTGAACGGACCATAATTTATTGTTTCTCCTGTCCAAACCTCCTCTTTAGTTCTTTGTGCCAGAATTTCTACTATAATTAGGGCTTCAAGTAGGAGACTAATGTCACTACTAACAGGTCAATTGGGGGAATATGGAGTAGAATTGATATTTATCCAAACTGTCTTGAATATTTCTTCAATTAATTATTTTTACAAGGCCTTTTACCTGATATCTGAATTTATTAGCCAAGGTGATCCTATCTCTACAGCCACTTTGCAATGACTTGCATATTTCTATCAGTTTTATCCTGAATATAATTGGGCTTTGTTGTCCTCTGTTCTTGTATTTCTGTGAATTCAATCTCATTTGCTTTTTATCTTCCAGCAACTCTTCAAAATTTCTGTATTTCGAATTGCTAAATTTGTTTTTATTCAGCACTGTTTTATACATAGTCCCCAATCTTTCCTTTCTTTTACATTTTACCATTCAAAGACTTTTTGATTGGAATGGTTGTAGTTCTTGAATCATCATCATCTAAACTCATCATCCATGTTAAGAGCAGCTCAATATCCCATCTTGGTAAAGAAATCATAATTTATGCAAGGTGGTTTTAATTTTTATAAATAATGTCATAAATATGACCTGTTTTACATATTTTGAATTATTTCCTTAGGAAAGATTCACCAAAGTAAGAACTCTGACTTGGGATGTTAACAAAGTGGAAATATTTATACTACCAGGTATTAAGATGTATTATAAAGCTATGATAATAAGTAAAGTATAGTATTGTAAAATTGAAAAAAAAAACTGAATTTAGGCCTGAAAAGACATTATTTGAAAAAAATTATTGCAAAAGGTGGAGAGGGACTATTGCAATAGAAAGATTCAGAGATCTGCAAACATCTGAAAGGTCGGGCAGAAAAGTGATCTCATTCATAGGGAGAAGTAAGCAACTGTCAGGGATGATCTTTCTTTATGCTAAGGAGGAGCTGCTACACATGACAATATTGGCTCAGGCTGAGGGTAGGTCAATGTTCAGGTTCTTATAGGGAGAAGAGAAGCTTAATTAAAGTTTGGTCAAGTCAAGGTCAACTTCTTATTCTGATGGATCAATGAGGATAAACAGTTCAGCTAACCATTTATAAAACGAAGAATGAGAATTTGGAGAAAGTGAAGTGTGTCTGGTCTTTGTCACCATAAACTGTTAGTAACAACAAAAGGGAGATACTGCAGGGGTAAGGATAGATGTAAAAGAAGTAGATTTTCCCTGGTGTCAAAAGGGAAAGTGATTTCCCCCACCTCCTTTTTCTCAGGGTACAAGGGAGTCTTCAAAAGACTCATGAAAAATGGATATGTGTGGTTTTCAAATTTTATGCACAAAATTAAACTCATACTAACTTGTTATAACATGTCCGAACAGGATTTAGTCTGAGGGACTAAGAAGGACACATTAGTTTGAAAAGGGCCGCTATCAGAGCAACATAAATTCTGCTAAAATTGAAGCAAGAACAAATATCAAATTTATGGTGAAGCTTGGGGGGAAGAATGGTGAACTCACTGATGCTTTACCAAAAGTTTATGAAGACAATCCCCCTAAAGAGATCAACAGTTTATAAATGAATAACTCATTTTAAGAAGGGATGAGATGATGTCAAAGATGAAGCCCACAGCAGCAGACCGTTTACATCAATTTGCAAGGAAAAAATTCACCTTGTTCATGCCCTAATTGAAGAGGACCAAAGACGAACAGCACAAATAATAGGCCAACACCACAGATATCTCAACTGGTTCAGGTTTCACCATTCTGACTGGAAAATTATAGTTGAGCAAACTTTCCAATCAATGGGTGTGAAAATTGTTGTACTCAGTTCACCTGTAGACAAAAGCAGTTTTCAATGGAAATTTTAAATAAGTAGGATCAAGATCCTTAAGAATTTCTTTGAAGAATTATGACAGGGATGAAACATGGCTTTGCCAGTGCTATCCTGAAGATAAAGCTGGAAGTGGTTCAGGGAAAGCAAAAGCAGACAAATCAAGAGCAAAGGCCATGGCAACAGTTTTTTTGGGGGATGCTCAAGGAATTTTGCTCGTTGACATTCTGGTGGGCGGAACAACAACAGCTTCTGCTTATTATGAGAGTGTTTTAAGAAAATAGTGCCAGGCACTGCTCAAAGCTTTTTATGTCTGAACTAATTTAATTATCTAGGTAACCTATGAAGTGGATATTATTCCTGTCTAAGCACAAACAGTGGCACAAAACCATGATTCTTTGTGAGAGAGGCTTTTAGTGGGAAACTTAAAGATCCTAGGACTTCAAATGCAGAGAAAACAATACTATTTAGAAGAAAGAAAATAGTTTTAAATGAAGGAAAAAAAGTTTTGAGGTTTCTCAAATTCTATCCATATATAAAGAAATTAAAACATTCTATTTCCATTTGGAATGATAAATATTTCCTTTACTATGCACTGACTGTATAAAACCAAACTCCAAGACTGTAAAACCATTTTACAAAGATCTTACAAAATCAAAGTCCTCTAGCTCTCAATTAATTGCTTTTTCCAATACTGTATAACATCCCTTCCTTTACTACATCCATACCATCAACCACTCATTTTTAAACAACAGTTTGAGAGTTAGGGAGGATAATGGGTTTATGTGGTCTAATTACACTTTCAAACTTTTCAATATCACCAAATGCTTATATCCTATACAGAAACACCTTGCAGAAATGGTATGACATCTGCACATGTATAAAAGCACACACAAGCATATATCTCGTATTCAAAGGGATGTGCCCAAAGGTCTTCTCTACCTACAATTCTGTTTCTTGATGAGGATGGAAAGAAGGTTGCCTGATCTTCGATGAGGAAGAGCTCCTGCCGATGTCTGCTGAATTGGGCAGTAAAATATTCAGGATGGGGATACTTCACACTCGTTGGGAGTCTCACAGGCCCAAGCACATAGCTCATAGGAGTGTGCGTAGGTCGGGGAATATCACTCTCCTTAATAGGCATTTTGATTCCCAAGACTTCAGCATAGGTAACTAATACCTCCCAAGGGGCATGGATCTTGACAAAATAAGTTCTTCCATCTTCAGAGTCCTGCATAAAAAAAAAAAAAAAAGCAAAATAGCAGAAAGCTTACTGATCAGTTTGTTATTGAGCTGATTAAATAAAATAAATAATATTTTATAAAATCTCAAACACATCAAAGTATTTTCAATTTTTTGAAATTTTCAGGCAAAACTTTGAGAAAACAAAATTCACAAAACATAGTTATAGTTACATAAACATGTGTATATGTATACATATAATGTGTGTATATATGTGAAAGACAGAAAGAGACATATAAAGACACACACAAACAGAGAAAGAATATTTTTAAAAATATATTTCATGGTCAATGTATACTCATCTCTAAATCCACAATTACCTATGTGGTTCTGGGCAATTTCTTAAGTTTTTAGTAACTAGCTATAAGTTTAAAATTTTACTTAAGTTATATAAGGGATACATATAGACTGTAAAATGCACTCACTCTTCTTACCCAACTTCTTTGTTTAGCCTACACAAAGAGGAAGAACTTTAGGTAATAAAGGTTCATTGCATAGGAAAAATTACGGATTGTATGGTATAATAATTTATTAGTTCACTGAAAATGGGAGAACTGGAGAGTAATGCTTTAGTTTTTCTTTTCTTTTCTTTTCTGTTCTTTTTGAGACACAGCCTCACTCTGTTGACAAGGCTGGAGTGCAGCAGCACAACCATGAAACTCCTGGGCTCCAGCAATCCTCCTGCTTCAGCCTCTCAAGTAGATGGACAACAGGCACAACGCCCAGCTAATTTTTTATTTTTTATTTTTTGTAGAGACAGGATCTTGCTATGTTGCCCAGGCTGAAACTATTAGTAATTTCATAGATAGGGTGAGATATTACACAGGACTTTAAAAACAAATTTGAAGGAAATTCTAAAAAAACAGTAAAAATGAATTTAAAAAGAAAACATGGTATATTCATGAACAGAAAGAATGTCTTGGCTTAGACAGCAGGTTATGCTGCAAGACAGCCTGGTTAATTATTTAGGGGACCAGATTATAGCCAGACTTCAAAATGAAACTGTTATGTGAAAAAGTCCACATCTTCTTTTTCTTTGTATCCTGAATGCAAACTGTGTCCATTTATTACGCATATTCACAGTACTCATCTACTTACCTGTAAGACTACAGGCCCTATCATCCCAGTGCATGTATCTGTAGCCAAAAGAGCTATTGTATTGCCCCCAAACACAGAGTCTATCCAGTCAAAGGCCAGAATAGGAGAAAACAACACTTAAAGAGTCTGGTATAAATTATCAACTACATTTACCCTTTTATCTTCTATTTCCAACTCAAGACCTGTTTTTCTGAGATTTTTTTCAAACTCTTTTCTTCTTTCCTATGACAAAAAAAAAAAATCAACAGAATTATGCAGAACACTTTTGTTTTATTTGCTCAGTATTGACAGATTCAATACACAATGGTTGTGACTTTGGATGGCTCTCTGCCTCTGCCATGGTTGTATATAAAAGTGCTCCATCTGAATGTCAGGTACTGCTTTTCTCTTGTGCTATAATTCGCAACAACTACAAAAATGCAGTATATCTAGGAATAATCACCAGGAAATACGCAGAGCCTCTATCTGAAGAAATGCACAAAACTTTACTGAGTAACGTAAATTTAAAAAACTTTATAAACAGAGAGACATGCTCCAAGTTGAAAAGACTCACTATTACAAAGATCAATACTCTTCAAATAAACTATATATTTAATGGAATTTTAAGCCAATATGTCATCAAGACTTTTTAATCCGGAAGGACAAAATGGCTTCACTTAGCAAAAAGTAAACTTAAATTTAACTATAGGTCATTACTGAAAATAACCACTTGGGTGCTTAGTTTTTCATTTGTTTGTTTGTTTGTTTGTTTTGCAGTGACAGGATCTTGCTCTGTCACCCAGGCTGGAGTACAGTGTTATGATCACAGCCCACTTATAGCATCAAACTCCTGGGCTCAAGTGATCCTCCCCAGCCTCCTGAGTAGCTGGGACTACAAGCAGGTATCTCCACACTTGGATACTTTTTAAAAAAATTTTTTATAGAGACTGGGTCATTATCTGCCCAGGCTGGCCTTGAACTCCTGGCCTCAACTGATCCTCCCGCCTTAGCCTGCCAAAGCACTGGGATTACAGGTGTGAACCACCCACCCAGCCTTTATTAAAGCAATGTATTGATGACAAAAAAAAGTATTTTTATATTTTTAAGACATTTTTATTGAGTTAAAACATACATATGTAATTTATCATCTTTACCATTTTTAAGTGTACAGTTCAGTAGTAATAAATACACTTATACTGTTTTTCTCCCTTTATCTCCCTCCTTCCCCTTCCCTTTCCTGGCTTCTGGTAGCCACCAATCTACTCTATCTTGAGATCCACATTTTTACCTCCCACACATGAGTGAGAACATATTACATCTGTCTTTCTGTGCTTGGCTTATTTCACTTAACATAATGGCTTCCAGTTCCACTGATGGCTGCAAATGATAATATTTCATTTTTTTAATGGCTGAAAAATATTCCATTATATGTATTTGCCACGTTTTCTTTATCTAGTCATCCAATAATGGGCACTTTTCCTTTGCTGTGCAGAAGATTTTTGGCTTGATATAATCCCAGTGATCTATTTTTCCTTTAATTGCCTGGTCTTAACCAAAGAAGTATGTCTAGATCAACATCCTGGAGCATTTCCCCAGTGTTTTCTTCTAGTAGTTTCAAAGTTTCAGTTCTTATAGTCAAAGCTTTAATCCACTTTGATTTGATCTTTTGTATGGTAAGAACTATGCGTCTGGTATCATTCTTCCACATATAATTATCCAGTTTTATCAGCATCATCTATTGAAAAGCTTACCTTTTCTCCATTGTATGCACTTGGCCCCCTTTTCAAAGATGAGCTTGTTTTAAATGCATAGATTTAAATCTGGATTCTCTATTCTATTTCATTAGTCTGTGTGTCTGTTGTTATGCCAGTACCTTATTGAAGGTATGAGATGCAGGATAGTCATTTAGTTATGCACAGTTGGAAGAGAAATGTGGACTGGAAAAGTAAATTCAGGGATTGTATGATTAATGTATATAAAATCATAAAATATATTATTTTAAAACAGTAAGACAGAATCATCAAATACATCAGTGTAAGTTAAGGAAAGGTGAGGATTAAGGACTGTGCCCTGAGGCACGTCAATAATAAGAGATTTAGGAGAAGCAAAGACTGAGAAGGAGCAGCTAGTGAAATAAGAAAAAAACTAAGATAATGTGGAGTCCTGGAAGCCACATGAAGAACATACACAATAGAAAAGGGAAGGATCAACTGTGTCAAATATTGCTAATAGGTCAAGTAAGATGAGGGCCGAGGCTTGACCACTGGATTTTATACAAGGAGATGGGCAGAGTGGCTGGGATGAAGGCTTGAAAAGAATGAGTTTAATATATAATTGAACAGGAAAAAAATACAGAAATAGTAGCTAATAGGAAAACTGGGACAAAAAGAGGGTTTTTATTCATAACTTTTTAATATAGAAAAATTAACAGCCTATTTGTTCATTGAAGAAAATGGCCTAGTAAAGAATATCAAATATAATTTAGGAGAAAGAGGAACTAACTTTAGGAGCAATATCCCAAAATAGGTATACAGAAATGAGTTAACAAAGCAGGCATTAAACTCCTATCCTTAGAAAGGCCTGCCGGCAACTTTCAAAAGGCTTCCTAGTGTCTGGGACTTGCTTTTCTGAAGAGTTCCCTCCACTCCCAGAACTGATAAGAGTGACTCATTTTGCCTATACTGTTTTTCCAAATAGTGTCATTTATGCTGAATATCTGCTTTCCTTCTGGGAGTATGAAATTTTGGTATGTGCTAGGCTGAAGGCAACAAGGTAACCAGCCCCTAATAAAAACCTAGTACACTTTAATGGGCTTGCCCAATAGATATTTCACATGTGTTTTCATACATTGTTGCTGGAGTAAGTAAGTGTATATCCTGTGATTCTACTGAGAGAAGAGTCCTTACAAGCTTGCTCCTGGTTTCCTCCAGACTTTATCCCATGAGCTTTTTCCCTTGCTGGTTTTGCTTCTTATCATTTCACTGTAATAAAATGTCTCCATAAGCATGACTATAAACTGAGTCCTGTGATTCTTTGTAATGAACCCCTAAACCTGAGGGTTGTCTTTGGCACTCCTGAATAGTAGGCAAGAAGAAAAAGAATGCAGGGCACACGTGGAGGAGTTGCCTTTAGGTAGAAGGATAAATAGTTTGTCTATGGTAACAGAGAGTAAGATAGCTTACACAAGCAAAAATCCTGGTGGATGGACAGATGTGGTGGTAGAAATTTATAGGTTTTCTCTTCTTGCTTCAGTTTTCTCAATGAAGCAGAAAAATGTGATCAGCTAAGCTTGAAGATAGGAGGAGGTATTGGAGGTGTGAGGAGAGAAAAAATCATTATAAAACAGTCATCTAAGAAAGTGGGAGACAATAGAATATGGAAGGAAAGTATGATTGCCACAAAGCATAAGGACCCAGTTAAGGTCCATGGGCACGAATGTAAGGTAAAGTCAGTCAGTAAATTGTAAGTTTTCCTTTCTGCATGTGTGCTGGCATGTAGTAGGTGGGGCTGGGTTTAACTAAAGTTGTTGCTTTGTCAAGCACAACTAGGAGAGGGGAAAGGGACTTGATGAGATATGTAACACAGTAATTACAATTGTTGACCACGAGACATAAACTGAATAAAGAGTGAGAGGGGAATAAGAGCAGCAAAGATCAGTAAGATGATTGCCTCTTACCTGGTCCTGGTGAGGTGGAAGGAGGAAGAATGTGGATCAGAAAGATGGGAGGTGTAATCAGACAGTTGCACACACAGAATGAAATTATAAATAGTTGCAGTTATTAGTAATGACAAGTTCTAGATGAGTGAATGGCTGAGTAGAAGCTAAGATCATTGGAAAAGGGAGTTCAAGGAACAGAGAGGCCAGAGTGTCAAAATAATCATCTAAGTATGAATTGATACTATCAATGATTTAAAAAGATTGCTGGAAAGACTGACAGTGATCCAGGAGCTAAAATTGTTGAGGAATAGAAGATGCAGAGACAGATAAATGACAAAAACAACGCAGGATAATAATAAATCTGATGAGATTTAAAGCTCAGGAATTTCAGGGACAAGTGAAGGAGAACACAGCAATAAGATACAAGGAGGGCAAGCAGCATTTACCCCATCTCTAGGGAAATGTTGTGTAAAGTAAAATAATCATCATTTGAGAGGACTGCTACAGGAACGTTCAGAGAAGAGATGAAAATGATGACGGTTCATGAATTTCAGAGGCCTGGTAGAAGGCTTTCTAGGCAGTGGGTGGAAAAAAAGGGACAGATCTGTATGTGTACAGAGTCTTGTGGGAATAATATCTTTATTTTTAATTTTTATTTTATATGACATTTATTTTGTAAGTATATAAGTAAATGTGTGTATAAAAATGGATTGATTTATGATTTCAAATACTGAGTATTTATTGAGCATCCATTATAATCCAACCACTGTTCTAGGATTTGGGTACATAGCGATAAACAAGACAAAGTACTTGGCCCCATAAACTTAATTTATAGTGTTGGAGACAGCAAACAAGTAAAAACATGAACAAATAAGCTCATAAAGTGATGTGTAATACAAATAAGACAAAATCAGGAATAGAGCACAATATAAAGGCTATACCTAGAGGAATAGATTAGTCATATATTTCCAAAATGAAAACATCATACAAAAGGTAATTATTATATTCAGACACATACCTCAAATTTTGGGATGTTACATTTAATACTAAAGTGAGCTATAAAAAGAATCAGATACTTGGAAGAAGAAGAAAAAGAAGTCAGCACGCAAAATATCCAAAAAATAACATTGACTTTACATGTCTATTCTTGGGCTGCCTACTTTACAGTTATCTCGCTCAGTTTAAGGTTTCAGTAACACTTAAGGGCCTTTCACTTTTACAACATAATTCAATGCAGATATCCATGTGAAACTATAAAATGTGCTTCTTTTTATTATTCCCATTTCTTTTATAATGCACTTACCGCCTTTAACTCTGCGTCTTTCTTTATGTCATCAGCATAGGAAAGCACAAAATCAATTTGCCTAATCCCATCTCGGAAGAAGATAGAATCTTTGCTTTGCTGATTTTTTTGAAACTGCAGGAGACATAAATGACACAATTGTAAATTATAGTTTTATTCTGAAATGGCAAAAGCACAAAAGGAATTATTTATAATTTGGTCACCAGCTACTTTTTTTTCAGTCTTGAAATGACAAGTCAAGACAAATAACCAGTTTTTAGCAACAGATTATGCTTTGTTTTATAAAGTGAAATTCCATATAAAAGATTAAGCAATAATGACTCAGGAGGAAGATAAGCAAGTTAACTACATGGACATACAACAAAAATGCTGCAAACATACCAAAATATGAAATGGATATATATATATATGTATACATATATATACACACACACATTGATCCCAAAATGCACAGAGACTGACCTGTTATCTTTATTAAACAACATCTCACTTAGTCCACTAAATAATTCATGGCTACACACAAATTTGGGGGTACAATTAATTACAAACCAATTAATGGAGTCTCACTATAAGAAAACAAGTGTATGATTAATGTTTATTCTATGTTTTTAAAAAATTGTCACTTCCTAATTCAACTTTGTAAGGATTAAAATAAAATCAAGGTGCAGTTAAATATTAGAAAGCAGGTAGCTTATTAGCTGGCATCACAAGTTAGGTTTCATGCAATTCGCCCTTCAACATCAATTTCCCAGGTGAGCAAAAATCAATTCTTTGTTTAAATTTGCAAGAATTATCTCAGTATAATAATTACACTTACAAGTCCAACTTTCACATGTTGTGTAGTTAGTTCATTAGTTCCTTCACTTTAAAAACAGCAAAAATACGAGAGCGCTTCAGAAGAAAGAGATTTCATGTTTGACTGATTTGGTTTTCTTTTAAAGTTTATATCTAATATTTAATATTCATAATAGCCTACATGTATTATTACACTTAGAATTATGCAAATAGATAATACAGTGGCTGTCAATGAGATAATTTTCCAATTGCTTTAGCTCACCTGCGAATGAGTAACTATATGATTTTAATTTTGACAACCAGTGTTTCTATTAATTTATGAGTTTCTTTTATTGTGTACCCTATGGGATTATTTTACCCAAGTCAGGTGAGATAGGCCTCCCAGAAAAGGGAATGGATGAGGATCAGTTATATGTGAATAAGCCATAAGTCTCATGTTTGATCTGTGGTCTATAAACAAAGTAAGAGCATTTACATAGCTAATGAAAAGCTGATGTGTCTCAGAAAAAAACTAGCTCCCAATGCACAGGAAGAAATGAGTGGAAAAGGGAACAAAGAAATTAAAAAAAAAAATCTAGGGAATCTAGAGATTAAATGCCAAGATACAGTAACTCAAATGTTATGTCTGAGTTCTCTTCACCTCAGCCAAAGAATGCATAATCATCTCCTATTTCCTAAAAGAAAGTAAAAGAATCTGAGAAAAATCAAACTGCTATCACACTATACTTTGCTTATAAATCACTAAAAATTGAAAAGAAAGAAAAAACAAAACCAAACAAATCATTGGCACTCTTGTAAATCATCACAGCGTTAGCATCTTATGAAATCCACCAAAATTCTTGGAAGGCAACTGAGGCAGAAATAATATACTACTTAGACTAAATAAAATCAAAGCTCAAAAATTAGAAGAAAAAAATAGTACTCTTGCTCTAAGTTTGTGACAGTCATATTTTGTATGATAGGGGTTTTTTGTTGTTTTTGTTTTGTTTTGTTTTCAAAAACTAATATATTTACAGGTACTTATATTGTTTACACAAGCTAAATCTGGGTACACAAAGAGCAGTTCTCGTGACAGAACATGTGCACACAGGAATTAACAAAACTCATATTCAGAGTATTTGACAACTATAAAATAGACAAAGTAGCTAAGAGAATAGTAACTCCAATGATTTTCCTGAGTGCTCAGTCAAAAACAGGTATACATACTGTCGTCCTGAAGGCCAAAGGCTAGCTGGGAAAACCCAAATTTCTATCATTCTATCACACCCTGATGATATACTATAAATCTGTTTAAAATATGGGAAAAAATCACTGGGAGCCTTGTAAGTCACCATGAGGGACATGTCTCAGGACTACTAATAAAAATCAGTTAAGGCTGAGGCAGAAAAATCTGATGATTCTGTCACATATAACTGAATGTTACTAAAACACATCATGCTTTTGTTTTGCTCAAAACATGATATAAATACATTTTGTAGTATGTGTGGGCATTTGTGTTTATATTTGGTTTGTCCTTAGAAATACCTATTTGTAATTATGTAAACATCTGAGTGGCTTCTCTGTAAAGGATGTAGTTATCCTGTGGTTCAAAAACCTGAATTACCGGCTGGGTGTGGTGGTTCATGCCTGTAATCCCAGCACTTTGAGAGGCCAAGGCGAGATGATTGTTTGAGCTCAGGAGTTCGAGACCAGCCTGGACAACACAGTGAAACCACTCATCACTCCTAAAAATGCAAAAATTAGCTGAGCATGGTGGCATGCCCGTGTGGTCCCAGTTACTCAGGAGGCTGAGGTGGGAGGATTACCTGAGCCCAGGAGGTCAAGGCTGCAGTGAGCCGTAATCGCACCACTGCACTCCAGCCTGGGCGACAGAGTGAGACTATCTGAAAACAAAATAAAATAAAACCCTGCATTGCTGATGAGAGTTCATAAACCTCTGAAACTGTATGAATTGTGTGTGTGTGTGTGTGCGCGCGTGCACGTGTATATGTATATTACATTTTAGGAAGAGGATCTATAGATTTAATCTAATCCAAAACAAATTAAGAATCACTATTCTTAAACTTCAGTTGCCTGAGGACTAGGAATCAGTGACAATGTTCCCCTAAATCAAAGTATTCTATTAGAAGAAAAATAACTAAGGCTACCAATGCAGCCATTCAGAGCATAAGCAGCATCATTCAGCACTGGTTTTACCATAAGCCGCCGCCTCAGGAACAAATTGAATCGCTTTGCAGGCTGTGAAGCAACCAACAAAGAATTAGCAATTCCTGCCCAGAATTACAGTAAAGATTCCAAAAACAGACACAGACAAACTAACCCTCAATATGATCATTTTATAAATGTATGTGTGTGTGCTTGTGTGCATGATACTTCAAACTGGAGGACAGAAATTAGCAAGGAAAAAGGAAGAAAAAATGGGAAGAAAGCAATTAACATGTAAAGAAAATAAGGAGACTTCAAAGTAAATTTTCCTAAATTCTTTAAACAGCGACTAAAAATAACAAATATTTGTGGATTTATATTTTATTATATTTATTTCAACTTTTTTTTAAGTTCAGGGGTACATGTGCAAGATGTGTAGATTTATTACATAAGGAAATATGTGTCATGGGGGTTGGTTTTACAGATTATTTCATCACCCAGGTATTAAGCATAGTACCCAGTAGTTATTTTTCCTGCTTCTCTCCCGCCTCCCATCCTCCACCCTCCGAAAGACCCCAGTGTGTTGCTTCCTTCTATGTGTCTGCGTGGGCTCATCATTTAGCTCCCACTTATCAGTAAGAGAACATGCAGTATTTGGTTTTCTGTTTTTCTGTTAGTTTGCTAAGGATAATGGCCTCCAGTTTCATCCATGTCCCTGCAAAGAACATAATTAAGGAAGAGAAAAATAACAATAATAACGGAAAACATGAAAATAATAAAAATATAGAGTAAAATAGATATTTTGTTAAGTATGCCTGTATATATACCAGGAAAAGAAAGTAAAATTACTACATTTATACTGACATGATGTGTAGTATGGAAAGTTTACCCAGGGATTTTTTTTTTTTTATTTCATGAGCATGCAATATACTAGATTACATAAAAAGTCATTCAGTTATTCAAATGCTGAGTTATCTCCAATATTCAATTACATGGTCATTATTTAAAATACAAGGTCAGTTACCTAAAAATATCTGGGATACTCAACTATATTTGAAAGAAAACCAAACCTATAGCATAAATGAGCAAGAATTGAGTGTATTTTATACTGTAATGAACAGACAAATAATCCAATACAATTTCTTAACCTAGTCTCTTCCTGGAATAGGCTGAAGAAGTCTAAGCAACTGGTGAAACTATTGGAGTGAAAATTTCTGCCCTGTAAACTAATGCCTTCCATATGTAGATAGAGGAGTTAATATTGCTGTTATTTAAAAATACAAAAGATACAAGACAGTTGGTCATTGCATAAAATATATTTTAAACTATATTATTTTGACGGCCTGAAATTTTTCACTTCAGTATTTTTATTTTCTTGGCATCTTTCATGAGATTCACAGGTTACTATTTTTCTCAGATGTTTTCCCTAAACGCATTAAAGAATTGTTAAGACAAATGAAAGAGTCCCACACTAAAGGACCATGCTGGGCCATATTATGACTTCCATGGATCATAGACCTACACATAAAAACTAAAACTATAAAACTGAAGAAAATCTTAGAAAATCTCCCCCACTTTGGTGTAGGCAAATATTTCTTAAATAGAACACAGAAAGCATGGATGATAGAAGATAAAATATGAGAAATTGAACTTCCATACTTCTAAATGTGCTTTTCTAAGAACACTGCATGTAAGCGAAAAGGCAAGCAACAAATTGGAAGAAAATGTTCACAATAAGTAAGGTTGACAATGGTCTTGCATCCAGAATACATAAACAACTCTTACAAGTCAATACAAATATAATCAACTCAATTTTTTTTTAATGCAGAAAAGATTTGAATGGTTCACAAAAGAAGATCTATGAATGTCCAATATGCCCATGAAAAGATGGGCAACATCATTATTTATAAAAGAAATGAGAATTGAAATCACAAGATGTTATTACTCATCCACTAGAATTACTGAAATTAAAAAGCTATTAGTATCAATATCAAATGCTGGTGAAGATGTACAGCAAATAGAACTCTTATACATTGCTGGTAGGAATAAAAAATGGTACAACCACTTTTAAAAATAGTGTGACAGTTTTACATAAAGTTACACCTATATTTTCCACATGACCCAGAAATTCTACTCCTAGGAAATTACCCAAGATTAATGAAAACATACATCTCTAAAAACACTTCTTACATGAATGTTCATAACAGCCTTATTCATAATGGTCTTCAAACTGAAAACTATCCAAATATCCATCAATGGATGAGTAGACAAATAAATTTCAGTATATCCGTACAATGAAATATTACTGAGCAATAAAATAAAATAAACAATAATATCGCTCTAGTACAGACATATTCAAAAAGAATCAATTTACTAGTAATATTGGAGTTTTGGATGAGTATTAGAAGCATTATGATGAGCAAAAGCAGCTAGAAGCCAGATACAAACTAGTGCATACTGTAAAATCCCATTTATATATTATATTAGGAAGAAAAAAAATCTGCAGTTGCCTAGAATAGGGTAGAAGGAAAACTGCTAAGGGGAACTTTTTGAGGTAAAGGAAATCTTCTACATAAATTTTGTTAAAACTCATCAAACTACACACGGTGCATTTTATTGTGTCTAATGTAGAACCAATGAAGATAAAATCTTTTTTTTTTTTTAAATTTCGGACTTGAGCAATGAAAAGAATATATTGCATATTGTTGCTGAGATGCAAAAGACTTCAGACAAACAGGCTTTTTGGTAGGGGAAGATCAAGAATTACATTTTGGACATATTAATCTTGAGATATCTTTCAGACATCCACATGCATATAATAAGAAAGCATTTGGATATTTAAAACTGAAGTTGAGGAGAAATGACTACACTCGAAACTTAAATTTGAGAATTGAGATGGCATATCAATTGTATTTAAAGCCATGAAACTGGATGAAATCACTAGGACACTGAACTAATGACTGTATCATAAGGTGATAATATCTAAATATATTCACATATCAATTATAAATACGGTGCTAATATTCATACTAATTGCTTCTTGTCATTTTACTCAAAGGCCCCTTCTGATTGGTTTGTGCCTATGCCATATCAGTTATTAAATATTTGGAATATCATCCTTGAGGTTAACAAGGCCCATACTCCTTCAAAATCTGTTAATTGCATATCTGTCATTATTTAAGAAACATTTAGTGTATCTTTTCAGTTCCCATTCTTTGCTTACTAAACTCTGAATACTTACCTAACTATTCTGTCCAGTCCCGTATAGTAGTCACTTTAAGATAGGTTATCTTAAGCATAATAGTTTCCATCTTTCTATATTTCATTCAGTGGCTTTAGTGACCTTTCTATACTCACAATCTGTGTAACTATTTAGGTACTCATCCACTTTTCACTATTTTATTTCAGATAGATTTTAAATTACATTAATTTTTCTATATTTATAAAATGATTGATAACTGAGTTTCTGTCATAATAATCACAGTAGAAACGGCAAGACTCTATTTTTTTACCCAAAAACATATCCAGTTATATTCCGTTGGTTTATCCCAGCACATTCGCTCTCTACTCCTCTCCACCCTGCTTTTGTCCTCTGCAGGTAACCAAAGACCTCTCTTGACCTCTGGCTTCTCACGAATGATTGGAAAGAATAGATAGTGTTTTCCTTCCTAAGGTTGAATTCAGGAAGGCTGTGTCCCCTCACTAAAGGTCATTGTGCCCCCTGATAATGTCTTTGGTATATGACCTTTTCCTTTTGGGTTCCAATAAGTGCTCCTTACCCTATTCCCTTCAGTTCTATGGATTTTAATAAATTCAAGATTACTAGACCTACATATACAGAGATTCCCTTACACCCCATTTTTGTAAAAGTCTTTATGAAGTCCTTCTTAAATTATCCTACACTGAGTAGGCCTAACAGACCCTGATTTATACAGATTTTTCTTTTGTGATATTTCTATGATAGAAAAGAAAATAAAAACATTCCTTGGGCACACAGTTGATTGTAGGACTAAGGCAGGAAATGTACCAGATGAGCTTGGAGCATCTTGTCAGAAAGTACGAAAATACTCAAAACAAAACTAAATACA
Source organism: Rhinopithecus roxellana (assembly GCF_007565055.1). NCBI lineage: Eukaryota > Metazoa > Chordata > Mammalia > Primates > Cercopithecidae > Rhinopithecus > Rhinopithecus roxellana. The sequence continues at coordinate 22,385,844 of NC_044563.1, read as the reverse complement.
ACAATAGGGGTATGCCAAGGGAATACAGGAGTCAACTGAAAAGCTCCTGGCCAAGTGATATGGCTTATGTCTTGTAATTCCAACCACTCAGAAAGCTGAGATGGGAGGACTGCTTGAGCCCAGAAATTTGAGAGCAGCGTGACCAACACAGTGAGATCCAATTTTCAAAATAATAATAATAATAATAATAATAATAATAATAGCAACAACTAGCTGGGTGTGGTGGTGTACTCCTGTAATCTCAGGGAGGCCAAGGTGAGAGGATTACTTGAGCCCAGGAGTCTAAGGCCGCAGTGAGCTATGATCATGCCACTGGACTCCAGCCTGGGCAGCAGAGCAAGACATTGTCACAAAAAAAAAAAAAAAAAAAAAAAAAAAAAACTTCCAATAGACAAAGCTAGAACAATTTGAGCAAGAAAATAAAGTACTATTTGGTTTATAACTGGTTTATAACATAAAGCATAAAATAAATATCCAGAAGTACATACTGACAAAAAGAAAGGAAGAAAGATCTCCCACACACAAAAAACAATTCCAAATAATGGATTCACCTATAAGGAGGGAGAGCATAATCCCAATCCTTTTGTGTAGGCTGCAAATAGTGACTTTCATCCGAAGAATGCAGTATGGAAAGGGAGAAAAAAACAAAAGAGTAACTTTACAGTGAAGAAATCTGTTAAACGTTACTTCAAGTCAGGTAATCAAGGTTAAAACATTAAGGGTGATTAAGTCATGTTGATAGAATATACCCTTGATATGACACGAAGAGAATGACACTTCTATTATCTTCCTCCAAAAACACATAATCCAAGTCTAATCATAAAAAAAAAAAATCTGGAAAGTCCCAATTGAAGGACATTCTACAAAATACCTGACCAGTACTCCTCAAAGCTGTGAAGGATATAAAAATCAAAAGTACATGAAACTGTCACAACCAAGAGGAGCCTGAGGAGACATGACTACTAAATGCAATGCTGCATCCTCAATGAGATATTGGAATAGGAAAAGGATCTTAGGGGAAAACTAAGGAAATCTGGATAAAGCATGAACTTTATTTGATAATAATGCACCAATATAGGTTTATTGTTACAAATGTACCATACTAATGTAAGATTCTAATAATAGGAGAAAATGAGTGTGGGGTACAAGAAACTCTGTTTAGATTTTCTTTATAATAAAATCTAAAACGATATCAAAATAAAGTATATTTTTAGAAAGAAGCCTACGGTTAAACAAATTACTATTTAATCAAAGACAATGTCAACATTAGTGAATCAAATACCACACATCATTTTAAAGTCATTTAGAATTTAAAAATTAAATTATATGTATTTAACATATTTGGGGAAAGTATCTGCAACTTCTGTCACAGGCAAGAAGATAACAATAAATATGCAAAGAGCTCCAAAAAAATCAAGAGTAAAAAGAAAACTCTGACAGCAAATGGACAAGATATATGAACAGAGTGATCTAGCAAAATAAATTTAAACGACCACTCAATGCAGAAAAAGATGAATATCTCACATATGTTGTGAGAAATGCAATTTTAAATGATACTAAGAACTGTGCTAAGTGAAATAGCTCCCAATAGCCATTATCTATCTCACTACCATGAGACAGGCAAGAATCTAGAAGTGTAACAACACACTGCTGATAGAGTTGTGGGAAACAGGCACTCTCATAGGTTTGTTACAAACACAAAAGGCAGGGGAATTTGGCAACATGTATGAAAATTACAAATTACATATACCTTTATTCTCTGATAAATGAATTCCATGTAGAAAAATAAAATGACCAAAATATTATGAGACTAATTCCCAAGAGTATTCATTTTAGCAACATTTGTAATAGCATTGGAAAAATAAACCAAATAAAAACGGTAACTATTATATAAAAGGACTGAGAGGACAAAGAAGAAAGATTTCTCTGAAAATACTTTGTTTCATATTTTTAACCTAAGATAGATTTACCTTCAAGCTAATAAAGTCTAATCTTTAGGGCATCTTACTTGCATCTGCCCCTTCCAAGGGTTTAGGAAGGACTCTAGCAATGTGTTCTCATGGTAAAATATTTTCGTAAATGTTTTAAAGTAAAATCTTTTTCCATATGTTTCTTAAAAAGTGATACCTAAATTGTATAAGCTTTAGGCTCATCTAAATGTTATTTGATCTGTAGATTTCAACTTTGGAATCATGTAAAAATGCTTTGTGTAGTAAAAAAAAAATAAATAAATAAAAATAAAAAAGTAAAAATAAATTTAAAAAGAAAACAAACCAACATTTCAATTGTTTTAATTTGATCAATATCACAATCCTCATTCCAGAATACTAAAGATTAGTACCCTAGTGAAAAGCAAACTATCATCCTTGCTAAAATTATCAGTATAAGAATATAACTCTATTTCCCCATCTTCCCAAATGGAATTTTTTACTTACTAGGCAACTAATGAAAATGTTCGGGTCTCTTTACCAGCCTTTTAATTGACATTTAAGTTTGATTTTTAAATCAATTGTAATTTTTCATGATTATCTGCAGGCATGTACTTAGAGACAAGAAGAGTGATGCAATGGAGAAAGAATACTGAACTAAGCCTCAGAAACTTGAGCGCTAGTCAAGCATCAGCCTCTTAAACATATTGATAACATTGGTCAAGTCATTACACCTCTTAGACCCTTCATTTTCTCATAGAAAAAATAAAATCCAAGCAAAGTGTTATACTTAGTGTGTCATTCTTATCGATATGTCTAATGTGTTTCCCCCCTCACAGAAACTGATTTTTTTTTCCTAAAGTAATACATTCTCAAATACCACGTATGAAAGCATGTCAAATAACTGAACTGGAAAAGAGCATCACCATTGCAGACTACAAAAAATGCCCCATCTGTGTCCATGCAAGAAAGGATAGTACTGGTCGTTGCTTACCATTGTTTCTTCATTGATGAGAAAGCTGGTCTCTCTGCTGCTCAGGCTCTGCTAACAGTACCAGGGAAGATATAATGCTATTATTAATAGTGCAGGTGGAGCAAAGGGAACTTTCATGTTTCAGTAACAAAAACTCTGTAATCTCTATGCAGAAACACTTAATCTGGAACCATGTTAAATCATATGCAAAACTGTAGGCATACATATATATATATGTATACATATGCATGTGTGTTCATGTATGTGTGCTATGTATCTGTAAATGTGTCTGTGGGGCAGGGTGTGTTTGTCTGTGCAGTGAGGACAGACAGTAAGCTTCAGAGAGAAGTAGTATTTGGGAGGTAGCTTTCTCAAATCATAAAAAAAAATCAGATACAAGAAATGGTTAAGAACTACTACATTACTGAGAAATAACAAGGAAGTCTAATCTTTTTATGATGCTGCATCCTGAACAGGACCAACAGGAAGGGCAGAATTAATTGGCTATTTTACGCCCTTCAACAATTATTTGAACCCATTAAAGGGAATACCTTGGAAAATACACCAGCAGGATTCTTAAGAATTTGAATTTATAACCCCTCCAAAAAAAGCCATACATTTATAAAAATACACACAAAGCACTTATAATTAACACAATAGGGATGCCTCCCTCTGTGTATGGTAGATTCCCAATTCCTCAGGTTACATGATGGTCCACACACCACAGGACACAGACCTGAGATAACACCCAATCACTTCTCAGCAGTCTCTAGTGACAGGAGGATATGGAGAGACAGTAACTAACAGAAATGATTGGAAATTCATGTCCAGATTGGAATTCACTTACCTTATTCTTGGAGAAATCATAATCAGTATCATTATGCCCAAATAATGCTGGGCAAACCAGTTTTCAAAATAGCAGATAAAATATGCGATAGACATATTTAAATCGTACTCAAAGAGAACCTTGGAAATATACCCAGTGCTACAAAAGTAAAGTAACAGAATGTGCCAAAAAAGCAGTAATTTCTCTGTGTTCTTTAAAAGAGAATGAAAGATAATTTTGAAAACATACAATTTTCATACTACTATATTTAATATAAATTACAAGATAATGCAATCTATTGTACTAAAGTAATACTGAAACGGGGCGGGGGGGGGGGGAGTGGGAAGACTGAGAATCTGTGAGTAAATACAGGCCTAAAATACAGTTATAATTAGAATCCACTTATATGTGATTATATCTGCTTGTGGACCTTGAATGAATTCCACTAGCTTATCTAAATACAACAGATAGCAAATGAAGTTAACGAGCATCTTGATCACTTAATTCTGGAATAGTGACCTCTAAAAATACACTGTGCAGCTATATTTCTACTAAGACAATAAACAAATTATAGCTTCATTTATATTGACTCCTGATAAGTTTTTCCAATTATCCTAGAGAAATGTTAGTTGTTTTGCTTACAGAAGGATAGAAGAAAACCATATATTCAAAAGCAACCAGGCTAGTCACTTTACAATCTCTCCCTTTAGGAAAAATCTTTACTCTGATTTCCAATCAAAAGACGTCGTTATAACTTCACTTTGCAAAATGTAAAATAAAATAACTATTTTGCTGAGTATGTCATTGTCTCATTTCTTACTAAGCTTAGTCTTAGGCAAAATGAGAATCCTTGATGTACTTTCAGACACAATTCTTAAAACAGCATTCTTAAAGAAATATTAAACAGTGAATAAGGAGCTTTAGAATGAGATTACCTGTGTTCAGAATCCCAGCTCCAAAACATAGGAGATATAACAATAAAACAATTTATATAGTTTCAGTTTGCCTCATAAACCTTTTTCTTCAATTATATAAAATCCATTAAATACATATGGAAAACTGATTACATTTGTAAACTTGAGCAAGTTAACCTCTCCAAACCATAACTTCCATACAGTGAGATTAAATAATACAAGGGAAGTTCTCAATAAATGTTGGCTTTTTAAAATTAATGTTTGTTACTATCAAGTGATCATATAATAAGTATGTTAATAATGTCATACATGTTTAATTCACATGCATTTTCTGATTTCCAAAAAGATTGTAACAATGTCCAATGATGGACTCATACTAATTGTAAATCAGAGGTAAAACTAGAATAGCTCTTTAAATATTTAAGCAATCATGAAAGCACAGAAGACCCTTTCAAAGTATAAAATAATTTTGAAATAATGAACCTAGAATTCCTACATATTCTTCTGTCTTGTAAAAGCCTAAACATTCATCATATCTATAAATTTGTTGCTGGACAAAATCCATTGATTTCTAGTCAATTCTGCCTCAATCCAATAGTTGAATGAATATGCTATAATACTTATATTTTTGAAAATTGCCTGCCTCCTGTCCATAGATGGAGTGAACAAAAATGACTGCAATGTGTAGAGCCTGTTTTTATCGCATTTGAGTGTCAGAAAAAATATCATTTAGCATTGAGGAAAGTGAAATAAGTTGTATTCACTTTTTTTAACTTTTTATTTTGCAATAACTATAGCTTCACAGGAATTTGCCAAAATAATACACAGAGATCCCATGTAACCCCTACCCAGTCTCCTCCAGTGGTTATTCTCATCTTACATAACCATAGTAAAAGATAATAATCAGGAAGTTGACACAAGTAATGTGTCTGTATAGTTGAAAGTAATTTTGTCACATTGGTACATTTGGGTAAGACTCAGCCCTGTCAAGGTATAGAGCTATTTCATCCACAAAGATCTCCCTCATACCACCTTTTTAAATGTATGTCCATTTTCCTTCCCCTCAACATCCAAGTCCCTTAGAAATCACTAATTTGTTCTCCATCTGTATACTGTCATTTCAGGAGTGTCATAAAAATGGAATCATAACATATGTGTTCCTTTAAGATTTTTTTTTCCACTTAGCATAATGTCCTGGAGATCTATCCAAGTTGTGTTTATTAATAGTTCATTCCTCTTTACTGGTAGGTAGTTTTACATGATAAGATTGTGCCACACTTTTAACTATTCACCTGCTATAGGACATTTAGGTTATTTCCAGTTTTGGCTACTACAAATAAAGCTGCTATGAATATCTGTGTTTAGGTTTTGCGGGTGAATATATGTTTACATTTCTGCTGGATAAATGCCCAAGAATATGATTACCCAACTGACATGAAAATTATAATTTAGTTTTTTAAGAAACTGCCCAACAGTTTTCCAGAATGACTGTATCATTTTATATTTCACCAGCAATGTATGAGAGATCTAGTTTCTTTGCACCCTTACCAGTAAGTTGTATTGTCACTATTTCATATTTTAGCTCTTCTAATAGGCATATACTGATATCTACTTAGATCTTATTTTGCATTTCTTAGTGGCTAGTGATATTTAAGTTCTTTTCATGTGTTTATTTGCCATCATATTTCCTCTTTAGTGAAAGATCTCAACATGCATTTTGCCCACTTTCTAATTGGGCAGGTTTTTGTGTAAAATATTTAAATTGTATGGGTTCTTTATAAATCACAGATACAAGTCCTTTGTCTGATATGGGATATGCAAATATTTATCCCAGTCTGTAGCCTGTCTGCTCATCATCATAATAGGATCTTTCACAGAACAAGAATTCTTACATTTGATAAACTCCAATTTATCAATGCTTTTCGTTACTGTTTTTATTTGCAGATATGACATGACTACAAACTCTTCACCAAGACCTAATTTCCAAACAGTTTGATCCATTTGTTCTTCAAAAAATTGTATAGTTTTATGTTTTACATTAGTCTATGATCAATGTTGAATTAATTTTTGTATAAGTTACAAAATTAGGTTAAGTTCATAAGTTTGCCTACGAATATACAAACGTTCCAGCCTGTTTGTTCCATTGAACTGCTTTTGCATATTTGTCCAAAATCATTTGGCTGTACTTGTGTGGGACTATTTCTGGGACCTCTATTCTATTTCATTAATCTACATGCCTATCCTTCTCCAAACATAACACAGTCTTCATCAGACTGCAGCTAAAAAACAAGTCTTAAAATGAGATAGAGGGTTTTCTCCCACTTTCTTCTTTTTTTTCACAATCATTTTCTCTCTTCTACTTCCTTAGTATTTCCATAAAATTTTCTGAATAATCTTGCCTATGTCTATGAAATGTCATACAGACATTTTAACTTATATACCAATTTGAGTTTCCACATTCTTCTTACTAGTATATAGAAATATAACTAATTTCTATACAATTTTCTCATTTTTTACAACCTTCTTAAACTCAGTTGTAGGAAATTTTGTTTTTGTCTTTAATTTTGTAGATTCCTTGGGATTTTCTATGTATTTTGTCATGTCACCTGGAAATGGGGAGATTTTTATGTGCCCCTTTCTGATCCGCATACCTTTCCTTTTATTTTCTTGTCTTATTGCAATAACTGTCAGTACTATATTTAATGAGAAGGGTAAGTGAGGACATTTTGCCTTGTTCCTGATCTTAGGAAGAAAGTATTCAGTCTTTTACTATTAAGTATACTGTTAGTGTAAGTGTTGTATGGATGCTCCTTATCAGGTTAAAGTAGTTCCTCTCTATTATTGGTTTTCTGAGAGCTTGTATTTGTTTTTAATAAACGGAAGTTAAATTTTGACAATATCTTTTTCTAATAAAAATCACATGATTTTTATTCTTTAGCATTTGGTGAATTAGGTCAATTGTTTTTCAAAAAAATGGATGGAGATCAGGCGCAGTAGCTCACGCCTGTAATCTCAGCACTTAGGGAGGCCAAGGCAGGTGGATCACTTGAGGTCAGGAGTTCGAGACCAGCCTGATTAATGTGGTGAAACCCCATCTCTACTAAAATTATAAATATTAGCCAGGTGTGGTGGAACCTGTAGTTTCAGCTTCTTGGGAGAGGAGGGAGAATCGCTTAAACCTGGGAGGTGGAGGTTGCAGTGAGCCAAGATCGCACCACTCCACTCCAGCCTGGGTGACAGAGCAAACCTCTGTCCCTTTCCACACACACACACACAAATGAATGGAGCCTTACATCAATCCAGTAAACCCCACCTGGCCATGTTGCATAATTATTTTTATATTACTGAATTTTATTTGCTAATATTTTACTAAGGATTTTTGTTTCTACATACCTGAGAGATACAATTTATAGTTTTGTTTTTTTGTTTTGTTTTGTTTTGTTTTTTAACTGTCTGTCTCTTTTGGTACCAAAGTAAAGTAGGGCTCTAACATGAATTGAGAAGCATCGGTTTTTCTTCTATTTTCTGGAAGATATTGCATAAAATTAATGTTAATTCTTCTTTAAACATTTGGTAGAATTCTCCAATGAGACCATTTAAGCCTGGAGATACCTTTTAGGATAATCTAAAAATTACACATTCAGTTTACTTAGTAGCTACAGGGCTATTCAAATTATTGTTTTAATGTTGAGTGGATTATAGTAAGTAGTTTGTGCTTCTTGAGGAATTGGTCCATTTCATCTTAGTTGTCAAATTTATGTGTGTAGAGTTGTTAGTAGTATTCCTTTATTATCTTTTTGGTATCTATAGAGTCCATATTGATATGTCCTGTTTTATTCCTGATATTGGTTATATATGTCCCAGTCCAACCCCCTTTCTGCCAGTCTGGCTAGAGGTTTGCCAATTTTATGTATCTTTCCAAAGAAACAGCTTTTGGTTTCAATTATTGTCTCTAATACTTTCTAGTTTTCAATTGCTTTTATTATTATTTCCTTATTCTACTTGCTTTGGGCTTGTTTTGCTCTAATTTCTTATTTATTTATTTATTTAGAGACAGAGTTTCACTCTTGTTGCCCAGGCTGGAGTGCAATGGCGTGATCTCAGCTCACTGCAACCTCTGCCTCCTGGTTTCAAGCGATTCTCCTGCCTCAGCCTCTGGACTAGCTTTGATTACAGGCATCTGCCACCATGCCTGGTTAATTTGTTATATTTTTAGTAGAGACAGGGTTTTAACACGTTGACCAGGCTGGTCTTGAACTCCTGACCTCAGGTGATCCACCCGCCTTGGCCTCCCAAAGTGTAGGGATTACAGGCATAAGCCACCGCTCCCGGCCTCTATTTTCTTAAGTTGGAAGCTTATTACATATTTGAGACTTATCCTCCTTACTAATATAAACATTTACTGCTACAAATTTCCTTCTCATTACTGCTTTGGCTACATCTCTCAAATGATGATATGTTCCAATTTCCCTTTTATTTAGTTCAATTTTATTTGTCCCCCACCCCTCTCCTTGAGAACCTCTTTGACCCTTTAGATTATTTAGAAGTTGTACATGCTCCTGTTACATTTCTAACTTTATTCTATTGTGATCAGAAAACACAGTCTGTATGATTTCAATTCTTTCAGATTTGTTGAGGTTTATTTTATGGCCCAGGATATAGTCTATCTTAGTATATAATATGGTTTGATTATGTGTCCCAACCCTAATCTCATCTAGAATTGTAATACCCATGTGTCAGGAGAGGGACCTGGTAGGAGGTAATTGGATCATGGGGATGGTGTCCCCTATGCTTTTCTCATGATAGTGAGTGAGTCCTCATGAGATCTGATGGTTTAAAAGTGTGGCACTTCCCCCCTTGCTCTCTCTCTCTCCTTCTCTGTCATGATAAAGACATGGTTGCTTCCCCTTCGCCATCTGCCATAATCGTGTTTCCTGAGGCCTTCCAATCATGCTCCCTGTTAGGCCTGTGGAACTGTGAGTCAATTAAACTTCTTTTATTCATAAATTAACCAGTTTCAGGTAGTTCTTTATAGCAGTGTGGAAACAAATTAATACAGTATATATTCTTTCGTCACTTGAAATATTCTACTGTTGTTAGGTGGAGCAGTCTATAAATATAAGTGATATCCTATTGGTTGATGATGTTGAGTTTATCCATGTCCTTGCTGGTTTTCTATTTAGTTGTTCCATCTATAGGGATACTGAGGTATCCAGTTATAATTAGTTATAATTACAGATTTTGTGTAATACTTCTTTCTTTTTTATTAGTTTTTGATTAACATATTATGATGCTGTTATTTTGTGCATGCTCCTTTAGTACTGCTATAGGTTCTTGTTGGATAGACCCTTTTATCATAATTAATGTCCCACTATGTCCTGGTAATTTTATTTTCTCTAAAGTATTCTTTACATATATTAATGTAGCACTCCTTTATTATAATTAATGTTTGTATACATTTATTGTGATAATGTAGTTTTTTTGATGCATTTATTACCATGTTTTTACTCCACTTTGCAAATCTGTCTTTTAATTGGTATGCTTCGACCATTTACATTTCATGACATTCCTGATGTATTAGGAATTAATTGTGTCATTTTATCTTTTTTGTTTTTGATTTATTCCCTATGTCTATGTTTCTGTTTTATTTTTCAGGAATTTCTGTGGGTTACTGGAACATTTTTTATAATTTTATTTGAGTACATTTCATTGTATAGTTTTTTAAATGGTTGCTCTTGATATTACATTATATATATAAATTTATCACAGTCTAGATGTGTACACATTTTACTAGTCAACTGAAATAGAAAACCCTTAATTACCTTTACAGACCCAAAACTTCTTTGTTTATAATACACTTGTATTAAATATTTATCTGTATATATAGATAACCACAACAGACAATTAAATTTTTTAATTCGACTATAAAACAGTTTAGAAAACTGGGTGCCCTACATCCCAGCCACTCCAGCTCCAGCCATGGCTAAAAAAGGTGAACGTACGACTCAGGCCATTGCATCAGGGGGTGCAAGCCCCAAGCCCTGGCAGCTTTCATGTGGTGCTGGCCCTGCAGGTGTGCAGAAGACAAGAGTTAAGCTCTGGGAGCCTCTGCCTAAATTTCAGAGGATTTATAAAAACATCTGGATGTCCCAGCAGAAACCTGCTGCAGGAGCACAGTCCTCATGGAGAACCTCTACTAGGACAATGCAGAGGGGAAATGTGGGGTTGGAGCCCTTACACAGTATCCGCAATGGGGCACGGTCTAATGGTGCTGTGTGAAGAGGACCACCAACCTCCAGATCCCAGAAAGGTAGATCTACCCACAGCTTGCATCATGTGTCTGGAAATGCCACAGATACTCAAGGCCAGCCTATGAAAAGAGCCACAGGGGTTGTCCCTGCAGAGCCATAGGAGCAGAGCTGCATAGGTCTGTGGGAACCCACCCCTTGCAACAGTATCCCCTGGATATGAGACAAAGTCAAAGGAGATTTTGGAGCTTTAAGATTTAATGACTGCCCTACCTGGTTTTGAACTTGAAAAAGGTCTGTGGCCCCTTTGTTTTGGCCAATTTCTCCCATTTTGAATGGGAACATTTACCCAATGCCTGTACCCTCATTGTATCTTGGAAGTAACTAACTTGCTTTTGCTTTTGCAGGCTCATAGGCAGAAGGGACCTGCTTAGTCTCAGATGAGAGTTTGGACTTGGACTTTGGGTTAATGTTGGAATGAGTTAAGATGTTAGGGAACTGTTGGGAAGGCACAATGGGTTTTGAAATGTGAAAAGAACATGAGATCTGAGAGGGACCACGGGCAGAATGATATGATTTGGCTCTGTGTCCCAACCCAAATCTTATCTCAAATTGTAATCCCATGTGTTGAGGGAGGAATCTGGTGGGAGGTGATTCGATCATGCAGGCAGTGCCAGTTTCCTGTGCACACTGTCTCTCTCTCCTGCTGCCTGGTGAAGAAGGTGCCTCCTTCCCCTTTGCTTTCTGCCATTATTATGTGTTTCCTAAGGCCTCCCCAGCCATGAGGAACCATGAGTTAATTAAACCCCTTTCCTTGATAAATTACCCAGTCTTAGGTAGCATCTTTACAGCAGTATTAAAACAGACTAATACAGCTGTAGAATTCTGGATTGATATTTTTGGGGGGCACTGGAAAAATTTTGTACAACTTCTTTAGCCTGTCTAGTTTATGACAAAAAATTTGCTATCATTTTAATTATGTTTCCCCTATAGTTAAAGTGATGTGCCTCTCTCACTACCTTCAAGATTGGTTCATTGTCTAGTATTCAAAACTAGTTTTAGTTTGATTCATGTGAATTTCTGAATTTCTTTGAGTTTATCCTGATTACGGTTCCTTCAGCTTTTTGAATCTGTAAGTTTATATCTTTTGACAAATAAATGTTATCCTGTTTTTTGTTGTTTTTTGTTTGTTTGTTTTTTAGCTCCCTCTCTTCCTCCTCTCTTAGCACTCCAATGAGACAAATGTGGGATCTTTTGTTACAGTCCCACAGGTCCCTGAGACTCCGTTCATTTTTTTTTTTTCTCAATCTATTTCTCTATGAAGTTTGGATTGGGTAATTTCTACTTTTTTATCTTCAAATTCAATGATTCTACCTCTAGCGGCTCCATTTAGCTGAGATTTTTTTTTTAAGTTATTCTATTATTCAATTCTAAAAATATCCATCTTGTTCTTCTTTGTAACTTCTGTTTTTTGCTGTCACCTCATCATTGGCCCTATTTACTGTCTTTTCCTATTCATATAGAGATTTTTCTAGTTCTTAGTATTATGAGTAGTTTTCTCCAGAAATGTGAACTTTTAGGTATGATGAGACTCTGGATATTATTTAAATCTTCTGTTTTAGCAAGGCTTCTCTGACACCACTCTGTTGAGTTAAGCAGGGTGATGCCTCACTACACAGTGGAGGTAGAAGTTCAGATTCCTCACTCTGCCTCTGTGTATTGAGTATTGATGAAATGAGTATTGATGAAAGGATTCTCATTGTTGCTGGGTGGGGGTGGAAGTTCAAGCTTATCACTAGACCTTCACTGATCCCAATCTTGCTGAGAAAGGCAAGGGTACCTCATTACTGCTCCCAAGTGACCTCTATGATCTCCACACCATGGTAGAGTGTGGGGTGGAAGTGGCTTCTTTACCTCCAGGTGGTGGTGAAATTCCTGACTCTCCATCAGGCCACCTCTGTCACCACCCCATCAGAGAAGGGTTGTGGCATCTTAGTACCACTTGTGATAGTAGAAGTTCAGGCTCCCCCCATGGACTCCATTAACACCATGCAGGGGTGTAGGGGGAAGGGATGTGTTATCCCCCAGTGGAAATGAAAGTCCTGGTTCCCCAGCCAGCCTCTTCTGACACAAAACAGGGAGTTATGGCACTTTGTTACCAACAGGTGGGGGTGACAATCTAGTCTCCCCACTTGAGCTATAGTATAAAGGTTGGTGTAGGGCCACAGTATTTTTCTGGGGTGTTTGGCTGTAATAGAGCAGTTATTGACTAAAAGTTTACTCTATTTCTAGTTGACTCTTTTCCTGTTCCATTGGCTAGAGATAGTAGACATTTTTTGAGGTTTTATTTGTTTGTGTCACTTAGCATTTCTGGACTGCTGGCTTCTCCCTCACCTGTTCTGCAATATGTCAAGCAAAGAGCAAACTTTGACTCTTGAGGTTGCTAGCTGCTCTGCCTTCTTATCTTTAACTTTCAAAGCCTTCTTATGTTTGTTTTATACAGAGTTTCCAAGAGTTTTAACCATAGGTAGCAAAATGAATAGGGAAAACTTTTTCTACTCCATCTTTCTGGAAGGAAGAGCTGTATTCACTTTTGAAATGATTAATTCAATACTATATCCATTTGATAATTCTAAACATTAACAGCCAATTTTTGTCTTTGTTTCAGAGAGATGTTGGTTTTACTCCAAAATACTTTATATTGAAAAAAAAATTGCTAAACCTAACTATAAGTTGAGTCTAATAGGAATTTGGTATGACAGTGCTATTCTCCTAGGATTGAATCCATTCCTGTTACTTGCTTTCCTATAAAAGCAAAATTAAAAGCAAATAAGCAAACAAAACAAATCTAGAAGTTATATTTTTGCAGTATTATAATTTAAATTTAATTAAATACATTTCTAAATTTGGCAAGCTAAACATAAAGCCTTAAAAATTTGAGCAAAATTGTTTCAAGTGAAAACCTGAGCTTGAAGCCAAGAATGCACTAACCATTGTTCTTGAAATGTACAAATGGATACAAATCAGCATACAAACGTCCTGATGGAATTCTTTCTGTGTTCTAGAAGCTTATTCCTGGAACGTATATAAATGTGAAAGATGCACAGAAGCGAAAAACATGAACTGTAATTGAAGTTAATTTGAACAATACTTATACAGATCTGTGAGGAGCAAATTATTATTATGCTAATATGAGCAAACTGAAAATGACAACATATTTGTTATCACTTAAACTGGATCAATCTTATGAAACGAATCTTTCTTCAGTCCACTCCAAAGACATGAAAATTTTAACGTTTCATATTCTTTATTTCCAAATAATTTTCTTGACTCACTCACTTACTCAGTAAATATGTACTCTGTGCCATATTATGTCACTTCAGTTGTGGAGACACTGCTTTATGACAGTGGTTTTCAGTCTTTAGTGGCAAGAGGAATCACCTGGAATGCTTTTTTGTAATCACAACCCCTCAGTTTATTCCCAAAGATACCGATTTAGCAGTCTCAGCTTGGGTCCAAGAGTCTACAGTTTTTAGAAATTCTTCATATAACTCTCATTCTTATTTGTATATTGGTCTGCAAACTACACCATAAAATCACTGTCCTATATGATCTTCATAGTTCCCTCTGGTTCTCATATGCTTTTTCTCTCAGCATTTAGGTCACTGAACTTTTCTTTGTTAACTTTTAAGTTCAGAGATACAAGTGTAGGTTTATTGCACACATAAACTTATGTAATGTGGGATTGTTGTACAGATTATTTCATCATCGAAGTATCAAGCCTAATATCCACTAGTTATTTTTCCTGATCTTCTCCTTCCTTCCACCCTCCATCCTCCAAAAGGCCCCAGTGTGCGATGTTTCCCTCTATGTATCTGTGCGTTCTGATAATTTATCTCCAACTTAAAAGTGAGAACATGGGGTATTTGGTTTTCTGTTCCTGTATTAGTTTGCTAACCATAATGGGCCTCCAACTTCATCCATATTTCTGCCAAGGACATGATCTTGTCATTTTTTATGGCTCCGTAGTATTTTATGATATATATGTATCACATTTTCTTTATCCAATCTATCACTGATGGGCATTGAGGTTGATTCCATGTCTTTGCTACAGTGAATAGTGCTGCAATGAACATATACATGCATGTGTCTTTATAAAAGAATGATTTGCATTCCTTTGGACATATGACCCATAATGGGATTGCTGGGTCGAATGATATTTCTATTTTTACATCTTTGAGGAATTGCCACACTGTCTTCAACAATGCCTGAACTAATGTACACTCCCACCAACAGTGTATAAGCATTCTTTCCTCTCCATAGCCTCACCAGCATCTGTTATTTCTTGATTTTTTAGCAATAGCCATTCTGACTAGTGGGTCACTGAACTTTTAAAGGAACCCTGTAACTTCTAGGAATGTTAATGAGCTTATCCAGCCAACTATCAAATAACCAACCTATTCTAGAAGGATGTGTTTTCCAAGTAGAAATTTCAGTCATTCCTGGAAATTTTTTTAAATCCTGTTTATATCTGGCTGGACATCCTGAAACCATTCAAGGACGTCTACCTTTGTGAGAGCTACACATGGGATTCTGTATCACCTAGAGCCATCAGAAAAATAATTTCATTGAAATGCCTTTAACATGCTTATATTCAATATAGAAGCAATATAAATTGTTTGTATCTTTCTTAAAATTTATATAAGAAGGTCTTTGGTTAAAAGAATTCTGTATTTTTACAAGTTGTATTTAATTTATTTATTGTTCTATTTAATGTGTTTATGCAGTTCATGTTGAACCCCAGTATAGTCATAGATAAGCACCAATCATACTAATAACTGTAAAATAATAAGCTATCACTGACTACACTAACATTACATTATAGCAAAATTTTAGCCAAATACTAGTATCTTGCATATCAATGATCAGCATATCTGAGTTTATTTCACAGGGAGTCTCAAAACAAATCAAACATCTATTTGTTCCCTTATAACATTTAGAAAAGATCCAATATTAAATCTGCATTGAACATGGAACTTGCTTCAGCTACTAAAAAATGAATAAATTAGAGGACAAACTAGAAGGTATTATAAGTAGGTAAGTACAAAGACTTAACCTTATCTTGATTTTTTATTCTGACTTATAAGGAAGCTAATACATATATATTTAACTTACCTCACTCATTTGGAAAGAGTAGTCTATATGTTTATCGGCGTGTTCCCCTAAATTAAATAAGAAAGAGAAAAACATGTTAAATTAGCCAACTGATCAGAATATGTTCAGAAGTCTGTGTAAGGAAAAAATACGAATTGAATGAATTAAAAAATTCAAAGAAAACATACTAGAAGAAAAGATGCAAGGTTATTCAGGAGCTAAATTGTTTAAAACAGACTCCAAAAGAAGTCTTACCTAAAACTGCCTATAAAAGCAAAAGCATATAATACTGATGTGTAAAATGTAATCTCAATTACTGAGAAATAAACTTAACTCTGATCAATGCAGTTATTAATCTATAACCACAAAACCACTAAGAGCAAAATACCCAGTAAGGTGTCCATTGATATCTCTTAATTCTCACCATGTGAGATTTAATATTCTCTCAGCTTGTTTTCCTGATGTCAAACCAGACAGGTTGCATTTAGAACACTATCAGTTTCTAAATAGGCCAAAGTACTTTCTGGACATACAGATATCCCCATAATGGTTATGCATTTAGTCATTTGCACTAAAATACATGTTCAGATAAGTTTATGACACTAAAAAAGTTAAAGATAGAACTGAAATTCTTATTTTCTAGTGGTTCCAACTTGAAAAAACCCTAAGATATATCTAAGTCAAAAACTTCATACACACACACACACACACACACACACACACACACACACACACACACACATATATAGGAGAAAATATCACAATGGGAACCGCATAAAATGCTAGCACTTTAAGTACAAGTTAGTGACTACAATTTTAGAAACAGGATAGAAAAACTGGTGAATGAAACTGAACAGAGCCCAGAACAAGACACTTTATTATATGGAAGCTTGATATTGAACCATTGTAGGGGTTGATTAATGTCTCTCCTACACCCAAATTCATGTCCATCTCAAACCTCAGACTGAAACCTAATTTGGAAATGTAGTCTTTACAGATGTAATTAGTTAAGGACCTAGAGATGAAGTTATACTGGATTTAAGGTGGGCCCTAAATCCAATAGTGGATGTCCTCCTAAGAAAAGAAGAGGGAACAGAGGCTCAGAGGAAGGCAGTGTGAAGATAAAAGCAGAAATCAGAATGATGTGTCTACAAAGCCAAAAAACACCAAGTATTTCAGGTGCTATAGTCTGAATGTGCTCATGGTGCAGAGCTCTTGTGAATGGTATTAGAGTCCTTATTAAAGACATTCCAGAGAGCTGCCTTCCCTCTTCCATCACGTGAAGACACAGTAAGAAGATGTCATTAATGAGCTAGGAAACAAGCCCTTACCAGACACTGAGTTCAGTACCATGATCTTAGACTCCACAGCATCAAGAGCTGTGAGAAATAAATGCTTGTTCTTTTAAGTAAAAAATAATAAAATAAAGCAATTGTAGAAATCCAAAAAAATATTTTAAAAATCTACTATTTGTATAGCTTATTCACAACCCAAGTATAATAGTCCAATTCCTTTTCATAGATCACACAAATCACTCAGCTATTCTCTTAAATAATTAAGCCCATTATATACATTAATTTATACTTGACAGAAATTCAACTATTATAGGTCGGCTAGGGAATAAGGTTCAAAGTTTTCTGCAGAGGAATATTTTGATTTTTGATTTGTACATTGGTTAAAACAAGGCTTGGATGTGAAAATAAACACTGACTTGCAAGAAAGCTTTATTTTATTTATAATTTTATTTTATTTTAAAAAGCAGATGTATGGTTCATAGCTTTGCTGGTATAAGATGGGGTCATTCTTGATATAAGTTTTCTGCCTTTGGCAAACAGTAAAATTCTTTAAAATTAACTAAAACCAACCTATGTCTCCAGCCTCACCCTTTTGCGCTCTTAAGTCTGGCCCACTAGTCTCCTTTCAGATCCTTATATCTTCTTTCAGTTTCATTCTACCTCTTTGTGGGGCCTTAACACACAATTACTCCTCTGTAAGGAATGCTCTCTGCTATGGATTGAATGTGTCCCCCAAAGTTTGTGTGTTGGAAACAATCTGCAATGCAACCATGTTGGGAGGTAGGAACTTGAAGAGGTGATTAGGTCATGAGTGTTCTGCCCTCATAAATGAATTAGTGCTGTTATCACAGGAATAGATGTGTAACTACAAAAATGGATTTGTTATGAAAGAAAGTTAGGCCATCTCATGTATGCATGCTCTCTCACCAAGTGATGCCTTCCACCATGTTATGACACAGCAAGAAGGGGCTCACCAGATGTGTTCCCCAATCTTGGACTTCCCAGCTTCCAGAACATGGACCAAATAAACTTCCATTGTTTATAAATTACCCAGTCTGTAGTATTCTGTTATAACAGCACAAAAGGGAATAACACACTCTCTCACTCCCGACCTTGCCCTGGGTAATTCTTCACATCTGTCAGATATCAGCTTGAAAGTCACTTTCTCCCCAGGGAAGCCTTCTCTCATCTATCTGGCTAGTTCAAAGCATCGATATATCTCTACTCGATGGCACTTGTCAGGGTTTCAATTTTACATGAATATGTGTGCTTTTTTATTAATATCTTTTTATCCCCAAAAGAAGATAAGTTTCTGAAAAGTGAGCACAATTTCTAATTTTGTTCTTTTAGCATACTGATCGGCAAATGAAAGATGGCTGATAAACATTCATCAAAAAATTGAATGAGCAAGCCGACAAGGGAGCCAAGTTTTTCTACCACTGTGGCTGCAAATGAAAAGCGAAAATATAATGATAACTTGCCATGCACTAGGCACTGTGCAAAGAGGTATAACAAATATTTACATGACATTTCCTTTGTATTACATATTATAAGTAATCTAGCAATGAATTAAAGCATGCACAAGAATGTGCATAGGTTATATGCAAATACTATGCCATTTCATATAAGGGACTTGAACATCCTTGGATTTTGGTACCAGTGGGGTATCCTGAAACCAATGCCTGTGGATACTGAGAGACAACAGTACTCACACACATACATAACACATCGACACAACTTCTCCCTCTAAGTGATAATTCAAATCCTATATCAGCAATTTTAAAGTACTGTCTGCCAATCCCTGTCAAGATATAATTTATTTTACTTGTAGTATGTGTCACATTTACATATTTTATTTTTTATTTAAAGTTTTATAATAATATTAAAACCATATTTGTCTTTTCAATTCTGTCGACATTTGCACTGATGATGCAAAAACAATGGGATAAAACTGCTGGTGCCATCATATGAATCAACTCCATGGCACCATACTATACTAGTAGTCATTATATTCTCCACCATTATGCACTCTCAGTATAAAAAGAAACAAAAATGTAGTTTAACTTAAAAATGTCCTTGATAAACAGTAAAGCTTATGAAGTTTATAAAATCTTGATCCTGAACACACAAATTTTAATAATCTATAAAGAAACAGGAAGAATGCATTAAGCGCTGCTGCTGCATTCCAAAGTACCATGGTTGCCTCATGAAAAAGTACTTTACATTGCAAGATAAAGCAGCTAAATTTTTCACAAAAGATCATTTTAGTTGCAAGTATGATAGGAAAACATATAGGGTCATACAGACCTGACTATTTGTCAGATATTACCTCAAACATTAATGACATGAATCCATCATTTCATGGAAAACACCTGAGAGTATTTACTGCCAATGATAAAATTCGAGTTGCAAATGAAATAATTTTTATAAACTTGTGTCCGTCACTGTGAGCTTAACAGATTCCCAAGGCATTTCTGATGAAATCAGTGATGATGTTAGCATCACGTTTTGGTATTTTAAAGTGAAATATGTCAACATTTGGAAGATCTGTATAACTCAATAGATAACTGTTTTCCAAATAAGCAATACATGATGTTACAAAACTATGCATGAGAAAAAGATACATTCAAAGTGAAGGACAGACCAACAGATTTTAATGCAGCAGTGAAATAAAAGTTCATTTCAGTGGTTTCAAATTCTACATTATATCTAACTTTAAAGAACCTATTATACATTGAATATGCGGGCAAATCAGAGAAGAATATCCATAATTACTCAAAAACTCTTTAAAATTATCCTCCCTTTTCAACTATAGATCTGTAAGAGGTCAGATTTTCTTCATACACTTCAACCAAAACACAACACATCACAACAGAGTGAATGTAAATGCAGATATGAGAATACCTATATTTTATCAGGCCAGAGATTAAAGAGATTTTTTTTAAAGTAGAACACTGCACTCTTATCACTAAATTTATTTTGTTTTAGAAAATATACCTATTTTCATAAAAATACATTAAAATGAAATAGAAGACTCCTAGGCATGAGAAATTTCAGAAGATGCCATTTAAGAAAATAGGAGAGACTGTTAATGGTGGGTGACTAATAGAGCAGACGCTGCAGGCTACTGACAAATATCTTTCCTCCTCCTCCTCCTTCTTTGCTAATAGAACCTAATTATGTAGTGTAGTAATGTACTCAAGCAAGCAAAACATTTCCTAGTCTCCATTGCAAGAGTATGACATAAATTCAAAGCTCTCAACTGTCATAAGTGGTATGTCTATCTCATAATGTTTGTGTACGCACTAAATAGATAATGCATGTACTTGGCATATAGGAGGTAAATGGATGTTATTCTTATTGATATTGTTGTTATTATTCTATTCTACCATTAAACTTCAAAACTGCTGTAAATTCCTTGGGCTAAGTTTCAGAATGTCAGAATAAAATTGAAATAACTCCTTTCGTATTCAGACCTTTGTGTGGCAGAATCTGCTCTTAAAATGTTTTACTCTAAGCAAAACATGAAAACTAACCAACTATACCTATACCACTTAACTTTCTGAGTGCAGGCTTTCTCATGTAAAAGATACAAATCTAAAGAGAAATGCTCTGAAAAATATTAAACATCATACAGTATTACCATCAATGGGTTTTACCCATGATTACTGCCTAAATATATAGCTCAAAACTCAGTTGATCCTGATCCTGATCATCTCTCATTAGATCTGTGAATGAAAAGGAGACCAATTTAGCATGGCTTTATAATGAATTGATGAAGAATAGGATTCTAAGAAATACAAGCCTTGTCTCTCAAGATATGATAGTTGACATTGACTTAGAGAGGTTTTTTTTTTTTTTTTAAGGACAAAAACAGTCACTATTATGCCAAAGAACAAAACATCAAACAAAATATAGTTCCAATCACAGAACAATCAAGCAACTGCAAACCTTAAGCTGGGTTTAAAGAGCTTTACAATTCTATTTTTACAAAAAGAAAGTTGAAAAACTGCAAACACTCGCCCCTCTTTTTCCTAATTATTTTTGCTCCATTTAACATAAAACAAGTAGGTGAAAAAATATTTACAAGCTGCTATTACAATTTGATGTAATGAATTTATTTGAGAATGTGGAAAAGGGACAATATGAATCCTCCAGATCACCTCCTATTGTTACTAGCTCTCCCTTCACACTGTAACCTTTAAAATTGCAGTTTTCTTTCTCTAGAACTAGCACGTGTTTTCTTCCCTTTCTAACTCTTGCTTATTTTTCACATTATATAAACCTAGACCTCTTCCTTTCAGGCCTTGCCTGAAACCTCAACTGTCCCCTGGGTTGGGCTCCCACCGGCTCCCATACCACCTTGAATGCAGCCCTCTCTGGACACCTAGCTCAATTACACATCCCTCCACAAGACTGTCAGCTCCGGAGAACCAACTGGGACACATTTTGTCAACTGCATCCTTTGGTGAAATACCAGGACATTCAAGAGGACAGATTTATTTCCACACACACCATGCTCCCTCTCACCCCTGCACACTTAGTGCTCGCTAGCTCTCTCACACGCATGCACCCTCGCAATTAGATATTTACACAGACCATAGACTCAGACACTTTCACACTCCCTCATGGAGTATAAAGATGCTGTAACTATGCATAACCACCAAACCTCTGTCAAAACAGAGGCCTGACTGAAGAGGCGGGATTTGAAGCCAACAACTCTGTCAGTTTCTTTCTATTCCTCCAACTTCCTCTAAAATGAATGGATAGTATACTCTCCCTGCAGGCTAGATGCCAGGGATATGACAGATTTGGTACCAATCACTGTGGAGAATCATCAAATATGTGCCAAAAGTAAAGCCAGCCTGAAGACTGAGTCTTGAGTTTTCACTGAAAGCACATTACTAAGAATACACACTCCAGCAAATCCACAGCCCAAAAATAGCACTTGTATTTACCAACTGGTCTTCTCAGTTTACACTCTTACTAGCAGTATAAAATATTTCTAATCAAATATTAACATTACTAAAGACAGGTGGCTTAGTTGAACACAATGCTTAACAGAGCTGTAAAGATGCAAACAACCTAACATTCAACTTTTAATCTACCTTTTCCAATGCTAAACTCTCAAACTGTCTTTTCCAATACTAATTGTATCAGAAATCAGCTAAAGAATGAACATTTCTTGAGGCTATGGTGAGCTATAATTACACCACTGCACTCCAGCCCGGACAACAGAGAAAGACCTCAAAAAAAAAAAAAAAAAAGAAAAAAGAAAAAAAAAGTTAAATTCCAGCAATGACATTTTACTGGCAATGTTCGTTTATGTAACTAATTAAGTGCTCTATTACCTTCTGCCTTTAGAATTTCATTTTTAAAATTAGAAGATAGTAGGAAATTAGACAGCTGGAGATCACTGATTCCTTATGTGTTTAATTGTGAAAAAAGTAGAGAAGATGTAATAAATCTTAGAACTATCTATTACATCTAAAAGGAAAAATGTTACATTGTCTCTCTTATAATCAATTTTATAAATTAACTCTCATATTCAGTATTTAAAGGTGATTTAGAAAGCACATATGAAATCAAGGCTTACCTACATGGGTAAATTTAGTCTAAAAAGTCTGCTTACATTTTAAAACATATAAATGAAAGTAGCTACTAAAACTTGATGCTCTGGAACTTGAATTTTTCAGCCTTCTTCAGCCAACACTTTTGTTTTCATAACAGTGTCATCTGTTTTATTTTTTATTTATTTTATTTATTTATTTATTTATTTATTTATTTATTTATTTGAGATGGAGTCTCACTCTGTCGCCAGGCTAGAGTGCAGTGGCGCAATCTTGGCTCACTGCAACCCCCGCCTCCCAGGTTCAAGGGATTCTTCTGCTTCAGCCTCCCGAGTAGCTGGGACTACAGGTGCATGGCACCACACTCAGCTAATTTTTGTATTTTTAGTAGAGATGGGGTTTCACTATGTTGGCCAGGATGGTCTTGATCTCTTGACCTCACAATCCACCCGCCTTGGCCTCCCAAAGTGCTGGGATTACAGGCGTGAGCCAACACACCCAGCCAACAGTGTCATTTAACTCAAAGAGAAAATACATCTGGAAGTAAAGTTCTAAAAATCCACTGGAATATGTATTAAAAAAAAAAAACTCTCATAACAATGCACTTTTCATACACCCTAGTGCTATGGTTTAAATATCCCTCCAAAATTCAGAGTGGAATTTAACTGTCATTGTAATGGTATTAGGAGGTAGAACCTTGAAGAGGTGATTACGTCATGAGAGCTCCATCCTCCTGAATGAATTCATGCCATTCTCACGGGAGTGGGTTAGTTATATCAGAATTGGGTTCCTAATGAAAGGATAAGTTTGGACACATTTATCTCTTGGTCTAATGTGCTCCCTTGACCTTCCAACATATTAAGAGGCAGCACAAAGATGTCAGATGCCAGTACCATGCTCTTGGACTCTCCAGACTCCAGAACCAAGAGCCATATATTTTCTTTATAAATTACCCAAGCTGTGGTACTCTGTTGTAGCAATAAAAAAAAAAAAAAAAAAAAAAGTGGTCTAAGACACCTAATAAGAACACAAGTCTCAATAATGGGCAATAAAACTAAACCAGCAAAAGAACCGACATGCTAAGAAACATCTAAAAATATACGAGTCATATGAGTGGCCTGAACTATGTTGCTCCTTAGGCCCTGCTCTCATCAATGCCACACTTCTCTGCTGCTTGGATTCTGGATCTTTGAATATACCTAGATACAGGAATTTGGGCAGAATGCAGTAATTAGTCCCAGCCATCAAATATAGGGTATTCCTCATCAATATCTTTTTCTCTCACCTCCACCCTAATCAGAGGCACAATTTGGATCACATGCAAGCATAAATAGATTACAAAGGCCTTTTTTTTAAAAATGGGGGAGTGTGACTGGGCATTGTGGCTCACATCTGTAAACCCAGCCATTTAAGAGGCCAAGTCAGGTGGATCAGCTGAGCTGCAGAGTTCAAGACCAACTTGGGCAACAGGGTGAAACTGCATCTTCATAAAAAAAATAATAATAATTAGCTGGGGAGGTCGTGGTACAGCACCTACAGTCCAAGATACTCCAGAGGCTGAGGTGGCAGGATCGCTTGAACCTGGGAGTGAGAGGTTTCAGTAAGCAGAGATGATGCCCCTGCATTGCAGCCTGGGCAACAGAGCCAGACCCTGTCTCAGAAAATAAAATAAAATAAAAAATAAGGGGGGTATGCTTCAATTGACACCATCAAGAACATAGAATGATAACACTCTGAATGGGAGGAAATATTTGTAAATCATATATCTAATAAGGGACTTGTATTCAGAACACATAAAGAATTTTTGCAACTCAATAATGAAAAAGACAACTCAATATTTGTAAACAGGCAAATGATCTGAATAGACATTTCTCCAAAAACATGAATAACTAATAAGTAAATGAAAATACTTGCTACATTAGTCACTAAGGAAATACAATCAAAATCACATTGAGATACCACTCTACAACCACTAGGATGGCTATAATAAAAAAGACAATAACAAGTGTTAGTGAGGATGTACAGAAATTGGAACCCTTATACATGATTGATGGGAAGGTAACATGCAGTTGCCTGGAAAACAGTTTGGTAGTTTCTTAAAATGTTCAATATAAAGCTACCACAGAATCCAGCAATTCCACTCCCAGATATATACCCAAGGAAAATAAAAACATATGTTCATATGAAAACTTATACATCAATGTTCATAGCAGCATTTTTCATAGAAACAAAAAAGTGGAAATAACACAAATCCTACCAATTGATGAATGGATAGGTATGCTATATCTCTACAACGGAATAGTATTGGGCAATTAATAAGAATGATGCACTGATAAAAGCTGCAGTATGGATTAACTTCAAAAACATTAATCTAAGAAAGAAGCCAGTTACAACAGACCAAATGTCGTATAATTCTGTTTATGTGAAGCGTCTTGAATAGGCAAATCTATAGAGGCAATAAAGAGATTACTGTAGGAAGTGGGGAGGATGGGAAGTGACTGCCTAAGAGGTTTCTATTTGGGGTGATGAAAGTATTCTAAAATTAGATAATGATGATACTTACAAAACTCTGTAAATACACTAAAAAATCCAACTTTACACGTCAAATAGGTGAATTTTACAGTATATAGATTATATCTCAAAAAAGCTGCTTTAAAAAGGGAACGAGGAGGATGCAGTAACACACGGTATTTCCCGGTGCCTTTGAAGACTGAATAGTTATGATCAGATCTTTTGTCACTTTGGAAAAATGTTTCCATGTTTAAATCCAACACTAAACAAGACACGAAAATAAAGTATCATTGAAGAAACTGGGGTCCTGGAGACAGCAGCAAAATAGTATATGCATTTTAGGGAAAATACGTGTATTAAAATAGGTCCACGGAATACAGGTGGTGTAAAGGCTTTGGCAAACAATGGGTAAATATTTCTCAGCGGAACCAAAGAGCTTAATGAAAGCTGTTTAAAACCAACAGCAGCAGCAACAGCAGCAGCTTTTCCAAGTGCCTATTGCTCTCAGTATCTCAAACTGACAGATTTTAGGATCTGCTACTCCTACAATTAACAAGCATCTCAAAGCACGATCAGTAACGGGCAGCGAGAGTGAGGTAATAAGACTCGAGGACCAGCTCCTTACACGTGGGATAGCTGTCTTGCACTCTATACTGCTACTTTCTTTGGGAAAGCCTTGGTTTCCAGTGGCTGAATTCGGAGGCCCAAGCACCGCAGCGCTAACCTAGCAGCCCTGAATTACTCGGCGGTTCCCAGGCCTGCAGGGGAGCAAGGAGGGTGTTCTGGAACCACAGGGGTCACGGGTCGCAGGTCCCTGGCGCGCAGGAGCAGCAGAGAAATCTGTGGGGCGCCGAAACCAACCCCACTCACCCCAGGCGGGGGACTCTGCCCTGCAGTCCCGGTTTCGCGCTGGGCACGCCATGCTGCGAACCTCCCTAGGACTCAGGCCGCAGGGCGGCCAACGTATCCCGGGCCCCCGCGCCGCGGGTGGCGGTGTGCAGGAAGCACACCCTTGACGCCTCTTGGCGCGGTCCTACCTTCCTCAGTCAACACTTCGAGGAGATTCGGGTCGCCCATCTTCGCCAGCTCGTTAATGACACCGGTGCCCGAGAGGCAGCAGGAGACGTGCAGCTGAGACGGGCGTGGAGATCTGGACCAGGTGCTGAATCTGACTGTGGGAACCCGGAGTCGCTGCTGCTGGATTTCTAAGGGACTGCTCTTCCTTCTGCAGGCCTCCTTCTTCTCCTCCTCCTTTTTCTCCTCCTCCTCCTCCTCGGACTCGACAGTCTCCGGGCGCCTCAGCCAGCCGGCCTTCTTCTCCAGCGGGTACTTCCACTCGACCCGGTCCCCGACAACCTGCTTCGTGTGCTTGGCCCCGCGCTTCCCCACCCTCACCCGGTAGCGCTCTTGGGCGCTCTCCCAGTACTTCTCCAGACACCTGTCCCTGTGCCTGCCCGGCAGCCGATCTCGCAGCCGCCACTCCTCCCGGCGCTCGCCAGGGTCCTTTCCACTCCCGCCCTCTGGCAGCTTTCCTTTCCCCTGCGCTCCGTCCCTGTTGTTTCCACGCTTCTTTCCCCGCCTACAGACTGCAAGACCAGCCGGCGCCCCACCCTCGGAGACCGCCATCTCCCCGCCCCCCGGCCTGGCTGGCTCCACGCCAGCCACCTCCTCTCCGCTCAAGCCGTCCCCAGGTCCCTGCTCTGCCGCCTCCCGCACCTCCTCCGGACCCGCAGCCTCCCGTCCCTCCTCGGGACCCGTCGCCTCCGGTCTCTCGTTGGGACCCGCCGCTTCCCGTCCCTCCTCAGGACCCGCGGCCTCCGGTCTCTCCTCGGGACCCGCCGCCCACCGGCCCTGTTGGCCGGCCTCCTCCATTCTCTACAGGCTTCGCACGTCCTTTTCCACTGGGTCCACCCACGACCAGGAATCCTGGTTCCCCAGGGCTGCCGCCTCTCTCCTGTCAGAATCCTCCTCCTCCGATCCCCACAGGGGGTCCTGATGCTCCCTCAGCCGGTTGGCCCGGTCCTCATCGATCCGCTTGGCCCTAAGCCCAGCCTGCGTGCCACTCGGAGAGAACCCCCTTCCAGTTGGGAGTTACTTTTTGTCGCGTGGGGAAAAGACCCTTTCCCTTAAAGGAACCCCTCCCTATTTAAGGCCGGCGCATGGCTGGAGACCAAGATGCCAGCAGCCCCTGCCCCATAGCGTCTGGAGCGGGAGTATTACCTTTTCTCCTGGCCCTGCCTGCTTCCTGGGCTCCCAGCAGGATCTCTGCCCTCTACAGGTGAGGGAAGGTCATTCCATGTGGCCTGAGTTCCAAGTCAGCCTCTGCCCCTTTGTTAGTGTGGGGTAAGTTTCTCTAAGTTTCAATTTTCACATCTTTAAAGGAGAATGATAATAATACCCACCTCCTAGGGTACTATTATCATAGGGTGTTGTGAGAAACACAGTGCACAGTCCTTGGCACAGAATGTGTTAAACATTTAACTGCTATTAAGATTAACCCATATTATAGTCCAGCTGGTATGACGCCTGTCATCATCTCAGCTGGACGATGTCGCTCGAAATCTCAGGAGTTCAAGACTAGCCTGGGCAACACAGGGATACCCCTGTCTCTACAAAAATTGGAAAATTAGCCGGGCATGGTGGCAGGCACCTGTGGTCCCAGCTACTCAGGAGGCTGAGATGGGAAGATCTCTTGAGCTCAGAAGATTGAGACTACAGGGAGCGACAATCATCCCACTGCACTCCAGCCTAAGCGATGGAGAGCAAGACCCTGTCTCAAAAGAAAGGGAAGAAAAGAAAAAAGAAAAGAAAAGAAGAGGGAGGAAGGAAGGAGGGGAAAAAAAAAAAAGAAAATTAACCCATATTACATTGATCCCTACTCCATTTCAAAGGGTTGCTTTGTTTCCCCCGTCCACTTCCTGCCCACCCCAACCAGAACTTTAACCTCAAGAATGGGTCCTTCTACTCCTCTCAGGCCCCTCTGCATTAGTTCTGTGCTTCTGAGACCCGATCAACTGCCAACTACACAATAATTGAGAGACTAGATTCACTGTCTAATGGGGGGGAATAAGACTGATGATGAACTAACGGTGAGGCAGAGGTCTCAGCTGAGAGCCTTGAATGCTGAGGAGGGAGTGACTGTATTAGTCTGTTCTCATGCTGCTAATAAAGACATACCTGAGACTGGGTAATTTATAAATGAAAGAGGTTTAATGGACTCACAGTTCCACATGGCTGGGGAGGCCTCACAATCATGGCAGAAGGCAAAGGAAAAGCAAAGGCACGTCTTACATGGGGGGAAGGCAACAGCTTGTGCAGGGGAACTCCCATTTATAAAACCATCAGATCTCCTGAGACTTACTACCACTAGCATAGTATGGGGGAAACCACCCCCATTATTATCTCCACCTGGCCCTGCCCTTGACACATGGGGATTATTACAATTCAGGGTGAGAATTATTACAATTCGCTGGGCATGCCATGCAGCAAACCATATCAGTGACTCTGAGTTTAGGACAAGGATGGGGTGATTTGAAAGTCAGGATGAGGTAACCAAAGAAGTCTTGACCTTTCTTCATTTTTCTGCTACTGCATTCCCTTCCCCACCACCATTCTATTGATATTTCAGAACCGAGAATCGCTTTTTGCAAATGAGAAAACAGGCCTAGAGAGAAGTGTTTTGGTAAAGGTTATGATTAACCACAGAACTGGAAATCAGTTTTGCCCCTATACCTTACTTTCCTTCTTATATGTCTAGGAATACATGAGTTCTTGTCAAGTGATTTGAGACTATATGTAGGCAATTCCTTACTTGATGTAATTTGGAATTGTGTTTTAAAGGTGACGATACATAAGCATAGACTTACACATTAAATTATAAAGACTAATTGTGATAGAAATGTTTGGTTATCATCTCTTGATTATTAATCCTTGTTTGGGCTTCTAAGAAAATTTCTACAATATGAATGTTTTCCAATATTTTTCCTGTATATCAGGTATTTTTCTAGGTGCTGTGGACATTGTGAGTTAAGAGCTGGGGAGAATCTTTGCTTTATATAGATTAAGTTAAAATAAATAAAATAAAATTATTTTTCTATTATTTTATATAATTTCTTGCTTCTTTTTTTTATTCTGTTCTGTATTTGAAATGATGTGTATAAGAAGACATTATATGTTGATGATTTGGCTCCAAATTAAATGAAACATTTTGAGGCTCAGTTTGCTTAGATTTTTATCAACATACTTTAAACTTTGTTATAAGAGTTGAAAACCAGCTATGTTCTTTTAATAAAGGTCTGGGTTGTGACCATAACTCTTTAGATCTTGAGAAATATTTTCTGTATTCATATCATTGACATATTTTATATTGCTTATCCATTTATAATTTTAGGATATGCGCATTTTCTCCTCCATTACTATACTCTGCATCGTTAGATGCAATCTTTAACCATACATTTCTAGAATTACGTTCTGAGTAATATATACATGTTCCTTTAATGTAATTGAATATTCATTTAAGTATTGAATGCAGCCCAAAAGTTGTCTTTTTTATTGAATTCAGCCCAAAAGTTGTCTTTTTTAACCCTCCAAATGATTTCAGCCTTTGTTTAAATTATTACAAGCATCTGGTAACACTTTTTCTTATTTGCCTTTTATATCTTATACTGAGTAGTATGCCAAAGTTTTTAAACGACGATGTAAGCATAGTTAGAAAGATATAAATGGTGATATTTTGGAAACTAAACTATCAACTGGCACATTACAGTATTTGTATGCCTGCTGATCAGTAAAAGTGTGAATTCCCTATAGGAAAGGCATCACAGGAATGTAAGTATATAGTGTGTGAAAAAAAGAGCCTAAGCTGTATGAAAGTTAAATGTATACTCTTAAGCCACTCCTGCATGTGAAGTTTTTATTATTCTAGCAGGCTGATTCAATCACTGAACTTAACTCAAATTAAAGGGCATAACTTTACAAGCTAGACTCCGAAGATCCAGAAAAGGCCTTAGGAAGCCACCTAATAATATATATTTTCCTTCTGGTGTTTAAAGCAAGGATATGGTACCTCCCATCTGTGGCCTGGATTGGTTTCCTTTTTTTTATTTCTTTTTTTTTTCTTTTTTTTTTTTTTTGAGAGGGAGTCTCGCTCTGTCGCCCAGGCTGGAGTGCAGTGGCCAGCTCTCAGCTCACTGCAAGCTCCGCCTCCCGGGTTTACGCCATTCTCCTGCCTCAGCCTCCCCAGTAGCTGGGACTACAGGCGCCGCCACCTCGCCTGGCTAGTTTTTTTTTTTTTTTTTGTATTTTTTAGTAGAGACGGGGTTTCACCGTGTTAGCCAGGATGGTCTCGATCTCCTGACCTCGTGATCCGCCCGTCTCGGCCTCCCAAAGTGCTGGGATCACAGGCTTGAGCCACCGCGCCCGGCCCTTTTTTTTATTTCTTTACAAGTCAAAGCTTTGAATCCTGGAAGTTCCCTCCTTTTGGACTTCTTATCATGCAATGGTTTTAAAATTCATTTATTCCATGTATTTTGAATATCTCTGCAGGTCACATAAAATGGCATACTCTAATACATGGAGCATTGTGCAGGAATGAAAAGACATGCATTAAATCTCTGTCCTTACCCCTTAATAAGGTGGGCAGCACAACGATCATGGACAGATGACTTGGCTTCTTTGATCCCCAGCTCCCTTCTCTGAATATGAAGTTTCTTAACTTGTTCAAGCTATTGAATGGCTCACATACAACAACATTTGTTGTAAAAGTCAAATAAATCCTATGCATGAAAGGACTTTGGAAACAATTAAAACGTACCAAAATATGAAAAAGTTTTACTGACTGGCAGAGGTAAAGTTAAATTAATAAAGTTGCCAGAAGGTAGGAATACTAGTTGAGGGTGTTGTTTCCCCCACACTCCTACAAAATGCTGCTTCCACAGTTTCTCTGGAATTTGCAGTGACTTTCTGACTCCACATATTCACTACTCCTTGGTTTCAAAGGAGGGTCCAAATCTCTTTATTTTCCTAATTGATCACCTTGAATCCTGACATTTTTAGGCCCCAGGCCTTAACAATAAGCCTCAGTCCTCTTTACTAGCTTGTTCATTTCTGCCTGCCATCTTTCATTCTTCTCAGAAAAAGCTCACTTTATGGGCTGATACCTGGAACACTAGTGGTCATCAGAAAATGGGGTTTAATACTTGACAGTCACATGCATGCTTGATATTTCCCAATCTCAGTGCCTAGGATGGCATATCCCCTCTCTCTTATAACCAGAAAACTGTCATTTGTCCTCAGACTAAAGAGATCATGGAGAACTGTTTCAGCAATAGATATGGAGCAAGAAAGCTTATTCTCTCCTACACTTTGCATATGCTACTGCATTAAATCTCAAGATGATATGAAATACATGCTTATCAGACATTTATTGTATTTACTGCATGTCTTGGCTCATCCTTTTTCAAAACAACCAACTTTATTGAAATATAATTTATATTTGTCTTAGTCCACTTAGTGTTGCTGTTACAGAATACCCAAGGCTGGGTAACTTACAAAGACAAAGAAAAGAGGTTCATTTGGCTCCTGATTCTGGCAGCTGGAAGGTTCAAGATTGAGCAGCTGTATCTGGTGAGGGCCTCAGGCTCCTTTAACTCATGATAGAAAGTGGAAGAACAGACCTGTGTAAAGAGATCGCATGGCAAGAGAGGAATCAACAGAGAGAAAAGATGAGGAAGCCAGACTGTCCTTAACAACTTGCTCTCATGAGGGCTAATCCATTCCTGTGAGAGAAAGAACTCACCCCCCTTGGAGGGCATTAATCTATCCATGAGAGATCTGCCTGTATAACCCAAACTCTTTCCACTAGGTTCCAGTTCCAACATTGTTAAATTGAGGATCAGATTTCAGCATGAATTTTGGTGGGGAAAAACCACATCCAAACTGTAGCAATATTGGAAATTATATTTGTATTAATAATTAAATTGCCAATTGTAAGAGTACAATTAGAGAAATTTTCTGACACGTACAGTATATGCTTATGTAAACATCACACATTCATTATATAGAACATTTTCAAAAACCACCCCATTCAACTTTGTAGTTAATCCCCTCTCATTCTATCCACTGGCCCCTCACATCCACTGATATGCTTGCTCTTATTGCACCTTCTTGGCTCACCTTTTTACTCTAATCTTTACTATAGTAAATATCTGTGAACACATAACAGGACCTTGCCTTAGCTCTATCTTATACCTTGTGCATTCTGTCCCAGGGCCTCTATACCACTGTAATGTGGGTTGCCTATTCATCTCCACAATTCTACCCTGACATATGTGCAAAACTGTAAGTAGGAGGAAGTTAGGGCAACACAGGGCAACTCTGAACAATAGGTCATGATGGGTAAATATTTCCTTTTTCCATTCTTTCAAGGGGCAATTCTGAGATGCATTTTGCAGAGCTCTTTAGGTATTCTTTAGAGACCAATACTTATTTGCCCATAATGGTAGCTAGCTCAATAGCATGTTCCCTGATTGGCTCTCTTTTCATGTTTGAGTCTTCCAAGCCCCCCATTTCTCTTACTAGGGATCATTTCCAAAAATAATCTTCCTGTATATAAGTCTAATATCAGGCTCTGCTATTAGAGGAAATCCACACTAAAACAGCATTATTGTATTATCCCTTAAATAATTCATTAAGGAAACTGAGGCTAAAAGACGTTAAATAACTGTCTAGAATTGCATCACTATTAAAAGATAGAGTAATAGCTTAGTTTCAGGATAGCCCATCTACAAAGTTCATGTACTTAATCACCATATTGCTTTTCAAGGCAGAAACAAATCAGCTTTGATTTTTGTCCAATATTTTAATAAATTGTACTACCAGATTTTATTGTCATTTCTTCTTTTAAATTGTCTCCCTCACCAATTATTGGAAATGACTTCATCTAGCTGAAAGCCACAGTGGGTAATTTTAGGGAAACATCCAAAATTCACTACTGCTTCTCATTTCCTACTGCTGTGACTTTACCTCCACTCTCTTTGATTCATACAATAGCCATCAGTCGATTTTTATTTCTTCCAACCAGACAATATTGCGTAGTGGAAAGTGTGTTGGCTTGATGGAATTGATTTCAAATCCTAGCTCTCTCATTTTTTAACTTGGGTAATATTGGATCCTTTAGCCTCCCTGTGCCCCAGTTTTCTTATTTGTACACTGGAGAAAATAATTTATACTTTTTGGTGGATTAAATGTAACAACTCTTATCTTTGTTTGTTCAGATAGGAAACTACAGGATCCCACTTTTATTTTATTGTATTTGTTGTTATTTTTTTGTTAGGTTCATTTTAGGCAGTAGAGATTTGGAGAAGATGGAGCCTTTTGTTGTTAAATTCAGACTTATTCCTTTAATTTTCATGAAAATATTTATTTTTATTTGTCTATAATACTTCTAGTAACCTATAGCACAAACCCAAAGATTTCTGAATTTTAAAATGAAGTACATGATGCATAAGAATGCCAATACAAATATTGCTTGAAACAATGAAAGGAACTCTTAAGAGCCAATGGACTCACATATTGATTAAAGTACTCCATTAAGCAGTATTCAGATGATTATTACTGCTGTGGCAATGAAATAAAAGCTTCTGAGAAATAGAATGTTCCCATTAAAAGATGATTTAATACTTAGATTCAATATGCTGTTGGCCAATTCACATTCCCTGAAATAAGTTCAACACTAAAATTCTAAAAGGGTCCTTAAAACTGGTTAATAGAAAACCAAACCAAACTTGATGGAAATACAGGAACTTCAAATTCGGGAAAGCATACTATTCATGCACGCTAAAATCAGCCAGACTTATAAAATATGTTTAAGAAAACAAAGTCTATTTTCAAAGTATCTAATTTATATGCAGCTTCAACCATGAGTACAAAGAGAGTGAAATTAAAGAGTTTCATTGACTGAGTGGTTACATCTGGGGTTTTATCCTGTGAATTAAATCATCTTTTGTGTTCTCCACCCACTGGCTACATGATTTTCACCAGAAGCATCAGAAGCATCAAGACCATATTTGACATCCCACAAATGATGAGCATGCTTGTAAAAGAGCCTTCTATGGTTTGTAATTTTATCTTTTAAGGAGAAAGTTGTTAATTACATTTTTTATTTAGCCTCCCCACGCTAGATATGTTTTTTTTAAGCAAGTAGTCTCTCCCAGAAAGAATGAGCCCACCCTACTTAATTATATATTTGCTTTCCATTGAAGGGATGGTTCTAATCTGGAATTGCCAGAAAAGTCATCTACAAAGATAAAAAAGAGAGAGTCTGTAAAATAAATACAGGCTGCTTCTAAAATTTACTAGCCACCTCCCATTTCACTGAAGTCAAGGAAGATCTGCAGATGAATGTTAAGGCAAGTTCAGAATGACAGGATGTATGTAGATGGGGTGTTTAGTCAGCAGAGAAAAGAAGTGATGGGTACTCTGAAAATATATTACATCTGTAATTATGTGATTATTTGTTTTCTACTATCTCTACCATTGTTCTGTAAGGACAAGAACCATGTATCTTCTACTTACCACTGCATCTACCAGAGACAAGCATAGGGCATGACATATATATATATTCACTGATTGATGACCAGTTGAATTTCTCCTTCATTGTTTTGCCCTTTGATAGTTTCTTGCATGGTTATCATATCTACCCAACTAGATAGTAGTCATGTAAGAGCAGAAATTATATCTTAT
Organism: Rhinopithecus roxellana; assembly: GCF_007565055.1. NCBI lineage: Eukaryota > Metazoa > Chordata > Mammalia > Primates > Cercopithecidae > Rhinopithecus > Rhinopithecus roxellana. The sequence continues at coordinate 22,350,684 of NC_044563.1, read as the reverse complement.
ATTCCTCTAAAATCTTTTCTAATGGTCTTCTGTTCAAACCAGTGTTGATATCTGTAGGATGTTGGGTTGTTAATTTGGAGGAAAAAAAAGTAAAGGAAAAGATAGAGAAAGAAGAGTGTTAGTGAAGAGTTGTGATGATTTTTCCACAGTATATTTCTAAATATACATTGAACTATATGGAATTGCCAAACGTGACTATTTTTGGCATATTTCTTCTCAATTTCATTTGATTCCGTCTAACTACTGGAGAAACCAAACCAAATAAAACAAAAACACATGGCAGTTAGGGTGGGCAAACTGGAGTCTACATCATAGCTCTGCCATTTGCTAGCTTTAGAATCCTGCATAAGTTTCCAATACTTACCGGGCTTCAGTTTAGAAAACGGCGTAAGACCATTTTGGAGGGTGGTTGTAAAGATTAGATGAGCTGAGAACTCTGAAATTCTCTAACCCATTACAGATGTTTCACTTCCCAATTATCTTGTTCAAGTATCTTAACGTCTCCTTGTCTCAATCTGCTCGACAAAACAGGTAAAATAAATGCAATAGGTTGTTATTAAGAAAAAGGCAATTTAAAGCATTTTGCTATATTATTTGATCCCCTCAATAATACTATGAGGTAGTTATTATTCCCATTTTACAAACAAGGAAACGTAAGTGTGACTCGTAGCTAATGGTCATAGCTATTATATTACACTATACTGTATTATACTACAGTTTTTATAGTGGTTAAAATTCAATTTGTATAAAAATTTATACTCATTCAGACAACAAGATAATGGAGGTAGTATAGGAGATAGAAAAAAGCATGGTGTATGTGTGTGTGTGTGAGAGAGACAGAGAGTGAGAGAGAGACTGAGAGGGAGGGTCTAAAGATGTCTGTGTCTGACTTGCGTCATCCATTTTTCTTCTCGATTGCAGGAAAAAGACGCTAGTATGTGCCATACTTCATAAATCTTTGCATAACTAACCTTCATTTGCTAGGAGCATGAGGTGTTTATCTCCCAGTTCGCAGATCTATTCACATTATAAGTTTGACCATTTTAAATAAAAGAAGGGTAATAGTACAATAGTTTGTATCTTTTTTTCCATTTAAGGAACTTCTGCTTAATCATTTTAACAAACTGATTTCCGTTCTGACTGTGATACTGTTCTAAGAACTTTAATGTATTAGCTCATTTCTTTTTGTTTTTCTTTTTCTTTTTTTGTTTTGAGGCGGCGTGTCGCACTGTCCGTCCAGGCTGGAGTGCGGTGGCGCGATCTCGGCTCACTGCAAGCTCCGCCTCCCGGGTTCAGCCATTCTCCTGCCTCAGCCTCCTTAGTAGCTGGGACTACAGGCACCTGCCACCACGCCCGGCTAATTTTTTGTATTTTTAGTAGAGACGGGGTTTCACCGTGTTAAGCCAGGATAGTCTCGATCTCCTGACCTCGTGATCCGCCCGTCTCGGCCTCCCAAAGTGCTGGAATTACAGGCGTGAGCCACCGCTCCCCGCCCTCATTTAATTATTATAACAACCTCTTACACTAGATACTATTCCCTTGCCTTTTCAGATAAGGAAACTGAGGCACAGAGGGTTTTAGTAACTTGCTGAAGATCACACAGTTGGTATGTTCTGGAGGTAAGGTTTTCACAGAGGTAGATAGGCTCCAGAGATCATGCCTTTCTCTCTGTGCTATTCTGCCTTCTAATGATTTATTTATTTTGTATATTATTAGCTGAAAACTCTTACTACCTAGCAGATGTGTTCTTATGAATAAATGATTATAGTTAATGTTATAGAAATACCTCTGGGGGTGCCCCAACAAAGATACTTCTCTAACTGTCACTAATTGCACGATTAAATTTTTATTCTTTTGAAACACAAGTCACCTTCTTTAAGATGCATTTGGTGTGTGAGAATATAAGGCTAGGTAAGAATGCTAGGATTGTAGAAGAGGAAAATGAATCCTGGAGCATTGGCTAATTGCTGGGCAGTTAAGACTGAATTTGATGACTTCTTAAGGGGAAGGTAGAGGGGGAAAATACAGACTTTCCTATCAGGTTAGGTAGTCACAACAATGAGATAGTTTGTATGAGTTCCAGTTTTTGAATGATGAAGCTGAAGATCAGGAAGGTTAAGGATTTTCCCATGGTCACATAGCTGCTAAGCAGCAGAGTATGGATTGGAAATATGGGTGTCAGACCCCATATGTAAGTGTCATTTCTTCCATTACTCTGGTTATCTTCTAGGGGTGGGGAGAAGTTGGTGAAGAGGTACAACTAGAATATTAAAAAGGAAAACAGGAGAGTATGGAGAAAAATTTTCTAATTTTCTTAGGTTGCCTTGCTTTTGACTTTTTATTTATATTATTTTATTATAAATTGATGACAAGTTGTAGTCCTCTGTATTCTGCTTTACTTGAACATATTTTATTGATTGGCTGTGATGTATAAAGCACTGTACTTTTTGCTGTTTATGTCTGCAGTTTCAATAGAAGATGGGTAGGGGCAGAGGGATAAACACTTTATAGTTCTAATCGTTAATGGAAATTACGATCTGGCTAGAGAAATAATTTATATATGTTTTTTTGGAACACAGACTAAATTTTTGAACCTGGCATTCAAGGTTATTCCAAATTGAATCAGCCTTCTTGTTACCCTTAAAACTCTCTCCTCCTCACCATGACCTCATCTGACAATTGTCTGGGAACATCCCACTGCCCACTTATGCCTTGGTATTTTGGTAAGCAGAGTTTTTCAGATTTTGTTTTTTTAGTTGAGGGTGCTCCCCTACCATCTAACATAGAAGCTAATGGGCCAGCAGCTGAGGGGAATCGGTCATATGACCTAGAGTTTGTCAATTAAATGTTCTCATTTAGCTCTTTGAAATTGAGCAAATGATACAGAAATAAAAGATCAGAATTAATTCATCATGGTGGTAGATGGGATCTAACAGAAGCCATGCTCAATCACGTCACAATGCCAGCAGCAATATTGAGGATAGCAGGGGGTCCTGGCTAGACTATTTCTGCCAAGAGATAGTTTTTGTGCTTCCTGTTTTTGGGCCCATTGTCACTGCTTTGATTCCTGTCTCTCTCTCAAGCCTGGCCCTCTTATTAAACATTGAATCTTTGAGCCCTGATAGTCTTTTCCTAAGTCCCCCTGTGTTGCTGCAACCAAAAACAGCTAATTGTCTATCTCTCTTTTCAGACTGGTGAAACCTTCTTTTTCTCAAGCATCTTCTGGTATCTTCATTCAGAATTGACTACTTTTCTTTGCGAAATGTGCTAGTTACTATGGAAAGTACATTAAAAATGTAGCTAAATGATTTGAAAGAATATTATTCTCTAAGAGTTTAGTATGGTATAGTATAGTATAAAATCTTTTTATAGTACAAGAAAAAATATACTCTAAACTTAACTGATGAAAATTTATTGTAAGTTTTTAACAAGTGATCTTTTTGGGTGTCTGTCATTTTTCTCCTTATTTCCCTTTTTTCTCTCCTCACTAATTCATTCACTAAATATCCCTGAGCATCTTCACTGTTGCTTGGCATTGTTCTTGGCTCTGGGGATACAACAGTGAACAAGGCAAATAAAGTCTTTATTCTAAAGTAACTTCTTTTTTAGTGCCTAGGGAGAGAAAATAAACAGGTAAAAAAATTAAAATTATCATTTCAAAAAGTTATAGGAAAAATATATCACAGTAATATGGAAAATTATTGAGTCGGGTACATGAGTGTGATTACTTTATATAGAATTTACACTGAGATATTTAGGAAGGCTTATCTGGGAAGATTATGTTTAAGCTGAAGCTTGAATGATAAAAAGCCAATCTTACAAAGAATTGAAGAAGAGTAATCTAGGTAGAGAATGTAGTGCATGCAAGAGTCCTGAGGTAGGGATGAGCATGATATGTTCAAGTCCAGGAAAGGGACCAGTGTGAGGATCATATTAAAGTGTAAATGGCAGGAGAGGAAGAGGGGAAAGGGCCCTTTTACACAGTGCCTAATGGATCACTTTGAAATGTTAAATTTTACTTGAATTTTTCATGGAACACTCTACCTCCATTTTGTATCTCTGGATTTCAACTTTCCTAATTGGAAAAGATCTAACTGAATAGATTGTGCATCACTTTAGTTGTTTGTGTTAAGAGAATACTAACTTCTTTGATAGATAATCCTCAAAATCTTAGTCGTTTAATACTGAGTGGAAGAAAAGTGTATTTCTTACTCCATTAAATTCCCAAATGGTAGTCCTGATCAGTGTTGGGGAGTTCTATTTTACTCAATCTCTTGGGGACACAGACTGATGAAAAATTTACCATCATCAACACAAGGTTTTCATGTTTGCCCTGAAGGTAGAAATTTAGGCTGGGGTGGTGTATTAGTCTGTTCTCACACTGCTAATAAAGACATACTCGAGACAAGGTAATTTATAAAGGAAAGAGGTTTAATTGACTCACAGTTCAGCATGGCTTGGGAGGCCTCAGGAAACTTACAATCAAGGCAGAAGGGAAAGCAAAGACATCCTTCTTCACATGGCAGCAGCAAGAAGTACAGAGTGAAGGCAGAGAAAAGTCTTTTACAAAACCATCAGATCTTGTACGAACTCACTCACTCTCAGGAGAACAGCCTGAAAGTAATCACCTCCATGATTCAATTGCCTCCCACTGGGTCTCCCAGGACAGATGAGGATTGTAGGAACTACAATTCAAGATGAGATTTGGGAAGAAGGACCCAACCAAACTGTATCAGGTGGGTTGGGGACTGGGGACTGTGGGGAGAGAGGAGAGTGTATGATCTTAAGGAAGGGTTTGATGGGCTAACTGGAAGTGATAAGCACCACTTCTCACATCCCTTTGGGTAGTTCAGTCTCATGGCCACACCAAACTGCCCAGGAAACTGGAAAATGTTGTCTAGATAATACCCAGGAAGAAAGGCAAATGGTTCACTCAGTCGTGGCCTGGTTAATGAATTGCATGGAGCTGCCTAACTTGGTAAATAGGCAGGGGAACACAGAGCAGTTGACAGGTATTTTGAGGCTTCTTACCTTATAGGAATGGGGAGTGGGTAAAGAGAGAATGTACTTTGAAAAATGAAATTCAAGTAAATATATTTTTTTCTAGAATAATACTAAAGTTTAGATAATACACACTACAGAAAATATAGTGATTCTCAATGGAAGTAACATTTCCACAGGTGGATTTAGTGGCTTGAATAGTGTCTCCTTGAAAACATATGTCCACATCCTACTCCCTAGGACCTGTGAATGTGACCTAATTTGAAAATCGGATCTTTATCATATATAACCAAGTTAAGGATCTTGGGGTGACATCATCCTGGAGTTGGAGGTCCCTGTAAATAAGTTTCCCCTTAACATTGTTTTCACTCAGTCTTTCCTATGTACCCCTACATCCCTTCTCCCAGGAAACGTCTCCTCTTATCATTTAATGCCTCAAAGATTATAAAATATTATCAAAATGTATTCTGTTAGTTCAACTTCAGCCAGCATCTAGGCCCTGCTGCAACTTGCTCAGCTCTCCCACTTCATAATCCAACAGCTGGAAGGGAATGAACCTCCGTATACTTGTGATGATGTACACATCCAGTCAAGCTGAAGCTGCTGATGTCCCTGGAGGCCAAAGCAGGGTATTGAAAGGAAGGGAGGAGAATGATTCTCCCCTCAGCTTTCTGGCAACTGAGGCTCAAAGCAGCAGTGCCAGTTCTTAGACTTTCACTAAGTCCCTCATATGAGAGGCTCTGTCATGCTCTGGCCCTAACTCCTCTCTCCCCTAGTATCTCTCACACAATCTAAGGGGCTTTGTGGCAGCAAACATGGTCCCATTGCCTCTACTCTCTTCATCTCTTCCATTGCCTTGGCACCTCTTACAATAAAATAAAATAAAATAATTGTTTCTCCAGCCAAAGCAAAAGCCCTATGTATAGCAATTTATATAAAGCGAACTCTTGGAAAGCGGGAGAAATACTATCTACCCACAAATAGCTCCCCTCCAGGAAATGTATTCACTGCATAAGGAAAAATATTTTTAAAAAAGAAAATAATTTGCTATGGTATGGATGTGTTTTGTCCCTGCCAAAATTCACGTTGAAGTTGAATTGCCAGTGCAGCAGTGTTGGAAGGTAGGGCCTAATGGGAGTCTTCTGGTTTGTGCTAGTAGATCCCTCATGAATAGATGAATGATGTCTCTGTGTCTCAGCAGTGAATGAGTTCTTGCTTTCTTGAGAATAGATTAATTCTCACCAGAGTGCATTGTAAAGCACAATTTTTCCACTGTTTGGTCCCTCTTTGTACACACCCACTTTCCTTTCTGCTTTTCTGCCATGAGTTGAAGCAGCACGAGACCCTCACCAGAAACTGAGCAGATGCCTGTGCCATGCTCTTGGATTTTCTAGCCACCAGAATTGTGAGCCAAATCAACTTCTTAAAAAAATAAATAAATTACCCAGCCTCAGGTAATCTGTTATAGCTCTGCTAAATTATGAAGACAGGATTGTGGGCACAGAGCAAATGTAAAGTTGTCAGAGATAAATGCCTCCTCCCCAAGGCCAGTCCTATTGTGCTCATGAGACTCCAAAGGCTTTGAACTTGTATTCCAGCTTTCGTGTGACTTGTCACTATCTCTAATGCCTAGGGGAAGTCCACTTCTTTGTCTTGGAGGGATATTAGTTTATGAGAAGTTTATAAGGTATAGCTGCTGGGCGTTAGCCACAGGATTTGGGTTGAGAAAGAAAAGAATGGAATCTGGTGATTGCATTAGCCCCATGAAACAGGTATCAGGAGAGTTCCTAGCACCCTCTTAGATTTAGTCTTTTGTACCTGTAGAGGATAAAAGGAGTCCTGCCGAAAGAGAAGGGATGCCAACTGTAACTAAGCAAAGAAACCAACAACAATAGCAGAGAAAAAGGACAGTGAATTAAGTCAAAGAAATGAATTCAAGGTCAGAAACAGAGAACAGAAGCATGTTGTGGAATTAAGTGTGATATGTTGCTATGGTTTAAATGTTTGTGTCCCTTCCAAAGCTCATGTTGAAACTTAATCCTCAGTGCAACAGTTTTAAGAGGTGGAGTCTTTAGGAGGTGATCAGGCCACGAGGATTCTGCCCTCATGAATGGGTTAGTGTCTTTATCAAAGAGCTTGGCAAGGGAGTTTGGTCTGTTTTGCATTTCTTCCATGTAAATGTTTGGACGAACGGAGGCAAGATGGTGCACTTCCGGGTTCTTCTTCACCAACTTTTCCCGCACGCGCAAAAATGCAGCCGGCGCCCGGGAAGGTGCAGACCAACTGGGCATGCGCCAGGTGACGTCAATCCGAAGAGTTACCAAGATTTACCTGGTCGCACCTGCGGAACGCCCCCTGACACGCCCGTGCCCCGCCTACTGCCCTCCCACTCCTAGAAAAGCCGCTCTGGAGGGACGCCAGGCGCGGCCTTCCTCAGTCCTCCACTCCTGTCAGGATGTCAGGACTGCAGGAACTCCGTCCGAGAGCCCCACCGGGGGACTCTGTCGGCCTTCTTTGCCGGAGGCCGACAGACCTCTTCCCCACACCTTAGGTGACCAAAATAAACTTGCAGTTTTGCTCCTACACTTGCCTCTTGCTTACTCGCTGGTTCTTTTGTGCCCGCCCTGGTGGTCTTAGAAAAACAAATCAGTTGGTGCCAAAACCCGGGAGGAGACCCCTCCTCAGGGCCCCCAGGGTCTGGGGAGCCTCCTCCTCCTCCTCGTTCCATGCTGCAGATGGACCAGGACCTGAGACCTGCTTCCCTCACTCTCACGGCCTCTCTGGGGTAAGTGCCCTTGTCTCCTCTTTACCTCCCTCGGCCAAAAATCCTGCGCAGGTCCGAGGCCCACTTTTGAGCCACCAAGTGGCTCGGGAGACCCGTTCAGGATGGAGACGTCCGCCTGACGGTAATCTCCACTTTGGCTCCATGAGCCTCCAGTCTGTCTCTGCTGGTTCCAAAGGACGCTTTGAAGCCAGGCAGAGATCCACTTCCATTTCCATTGTGTAAGTAAAGAGGAAACAAACGGGAAACCCCCCAGTCCAAATTTCCAAAGAGCACCCCCTTAGGGTGCCTCCTAGCCAATTTAAAAACCTTACAGCTTGAACAAGACCTTAGGAGGAAGCAGTTAATTTTCCTTTCCACTGTGGCGTGATCGACCTCAGCAATTTCTGCCAGCGGCTAGGCAAGTGGTCTGAAATTAATTACATACAAGGCTTTTGGGCCTTAAGCTCTCGTCCCTATACTCCTCCTTCTCTCCCCGCTCTCTCCACCCCCTCCCTTCCTGCCCAGACTCCTCCTCCTCCCCCCATCCAGACTCCTCCTTCCTCCTCCTTATAAACTAGTAATCCACTCGGTCCCGTGCCTCCTTCCGGGCTCCCAACTGGCTGTCTTGAGTCCCCTGTCTCTGCCCACACCCTCCTACAGTGTTAGCACCTTTGCGAGAGGTGGCTGGGGCGGAGGGGATAGTCAGAGTACATGTCCCTTTTTCATTGGCCGATCTTTCCAAAATTGAGAAGCGTTTAGGTGATTTCTCAGCTAATCCTACCATATACATAAAGGAATTTAGATACCTTTGTCAGGCCTATGACTTAACTTGGCATAACCTCCAGGTTATCCTAACCTCTACCCTAAACTGACTGAGGTTCTAACCCAATATACCCGGTTAGATCCGGCCTCCCCCACAGGGGCCACCATTTTGGTGTCTTATTTCATTTCTCAACCAGCTCCCGACATTCGTAAAAAACTTCAAAAGGTAGAGGATGGTCCTCAGACACCAATACAAGACCTAGTTAAATTAGCCTTTAAGGTCTATAACTCCAGAGAGGAGACAGCAGGCTCGCCTCAAACAGAAGTTACAGCTCCTAGCAGCGGCTTTACAGCCCAGTCATAACCCCAGGCCAGAGAGTACACACTCCGCAGACTCCAAGGCTACGAAAGGAGCCTGCTTTAAATGCGGCAAGGCAGGACACAACGCCAACAGGTGTCCTCAAGTTCCCCGAGCCCCAACGCAGCCTTGCTATAAGTGCAAGGCATCAGGACATTGGGCCAGTGAATGTCCTAACCCTCGTCCACCAGCAACCCCCTGCCCTGCTTGCCAGCAGGGAGGACACTGGAAGTCTGATTGCCCCACCCTGAGAACAGGTGCTGCGTCTCCACATGACCCCCTTTCCCAGGATCCTGGGAGCTCCTTCCAGCTCCTACATCTGGACGACGACGACAACTGAAGGTGCCGAGACTCGGGGACCCCTATCACCCTCTCCGAGCCGCGGGTAACTCTCCTGGTAGCGGGTAAGACAATTTTTTAATCAACAGCGAGGCTACCTATTCTGTTTTGCCATCCTTCTCTGGACCTAGCCTTCCATCCAATATCTCCGTAGTAGGAGTAAGTGGAAAGCCATCCACTCCACAAAAACTCCACTCCTTAATTGCTGCCTGGCCAACAACTACTCTGCACACTTGTTCCTCATTCCCAGCTAAAAAGGGCCCCTACCGAAAGCAATCAGTGGAAATCAGTTTGGCTTTCCCCCACTCGCCTCAAACTTACTAAATTTTCTTAACTATCTCATACTCCTCAACCTTGCTGGGACCTTCCTTCTGGGTTTTGCCCCTATTCCAACAAATGCTTCCATTCCTCATTCCTATACTAATACTGTGCCTTATTTTATTCTTCATCCGTACATTCAAATGCCAACCATGGTCCCCGACCTTAACGACGCCCCTTAACAGCAGGAAGTAGCCAGACAGACCACAGCACCCCTTATCACCATTATCAATAAAAGGTTGGACTGTTTGGACTAAAGGAGGCAAGATGGTGCACTTCCGGGTTCTTCTTCACCAAATTCTCCCGCGCGCGTGAAAATGCAGCCGGCGCCCGGGAAGGTGCAGACCAACTGGGCATGTGCCAGGTGACGTCAATCCGAAGAGACCAAGATTTACCTGGTCGCACCTGTGGGACGCCCCCTGACACGCCCGTGCCCCGCCTACTGCCCTCCCACTCCTAGAAAAGCCGCTCCGGAGGGATGCCACGCGCGGCCTTCCTCAGTCCTCCACTCCTGTCAGGATGTCAGGACTGCAGGAACTCCGTCCGAGAGCCCCACCGGGGGACTCTGTCGGCCTTCTTTGCCAGAGGCCGACAGACCTCTTCCCCACACCTTAGGTGACCAAAATAAACTTGCAGTTTTGCTCCTACACTTGCCTCTTGCTTACTCGCTGGTTCTTTTGTGCCCGCCCTGGTGGTCTTAGAAAAACAAATCAGTAAGGACATCTAGACAGTGCCATCTATAAGGAATGGGCCCTCACTAGATGCTGAATTTACCAGCAATTTAATGTTGGCTTTCCTAGCCTCCAGAATTGTGAAAAATAAATTTGTGTTCTTTATAAATTACTCAGTTCTGGGAAGTCAGGGACCCCGAGCGGAGGGACTGGCTGAAGCCCCGGCAGAAGAACATAAATTGTGAAGATTTCATGGACATTTATTAGTTCCCCAAATTAATACTTTTACAGTTTCTTACACCTGTCTTTACTGTAATCTCTGAACATAAATTGTGAAGATTTCATGGACACTTATCACTTTCCCAATGAATATCCTTGTGATTTCCTATGCCTGTCTTTACTTTAATCTCTTAATCCCGTCATCTTCTTTGTAAGCTGAGGAGGATGAATGTCACCTCAGGACCATGTGATTGTATCAACTGCACAAATAGTTTGTAGAGCATGTGTGTTTGAACAATATGAAATCGGGGCATCTTAAAAAAAGAACAGGATAACAGTGATGTTCAGGGAACAAGAGAGGTAACTTTGAACTGGCCACTGGTGAGCCTGAAGGAACAGAGCTGTATTTCTCCTCTTTCATAAACAAATAGGAGAAGTATCTCTGAATTCTTTTTCTCAGCAAGGAACATCCCTGAGAAAGAGAATGAGCCCTGAAGGTAGGCTTATAGATGGCCCCTTTTTAAGGCGTCTTTTATGGTTGAAGCCAAAGGGATGAAATAAGCTCCGGTCTCCTATAGTGCTCCCAGGCTTATTAGGTGGAGGAAAATTCCCACCTAATAAATTGTGGTCAGACAGGTTATCTGCTCTCAAACCCTGTTTCCTGATAAGATGTTATCAATGACAATGCATGCCCGAAACTTCATTAGCAATTTTAATTTCACTTCATCCGGTGGTCCTGTGATGTCGCTCTGCCTCCATTTGCTTTGTGATATTTCATCACCTTGTGAGGTATGTGATCTCTGTGACCCACAGTCTATTTGTGCACTCCCCCGCTTTTGAAAATCGCTAATAAAAACTTGCTGGTTTTAGGGCTTGGGGAACATCACAGATCCTGCCGACATGTGATATCTCCCCCGACACCCAGCTTTAAATTTCTCTCTCTTGTGCTCTTTCCCTTTATTTCTCAACCCTTTAAAACAAATGAAAGAGGGAGTAATATAGCTCACCAGCGGCCAGTTCAAAGTTACCTCTCTTGTTCCCTGATCATCACTGTTATCCTGTTCTTTTTTTTAAGATGCCCCGATTTCATATTGTTCAAACACACATGCTCTACAAACTATTTGTGCAGTTGATACAATCACATGGTCCTGAGGTGACATTCATCCTCCTCAGTTTACAAAGAAGATGACGGGATTAAGAGATTAAAGTAAAGACAGGCATAGGAAATCACAAGGATATTCATTGGGAAAGTGATAAGTGTCCATGAAATCTTCACAATTTATGTTCAGAGATTACAGTAAAGACAGGTGTAAGAAATTATAAAAGTATTAATTTGGGGAACTAATAAATGTCCACGAAATCTTCACAATTTATGTTCTTCTGCCGGGGCTTCAGCCAGTCCCTCCGTTCGGGGTACCTGACTTCCCGCAACATTCAGCCTCAGGTATTTTGTTATAGCAGTACAAATGGCCTAAGACATACATAAAATATACATAGGTGCTATTTATTCATTTGCTAGGGCTACTATAACAAAATACCACTGATTGGGTGGCTCAAACAACAGAAATTGATTGTCTTACAGTTCTGGAGATAGAAGTCCAAGATCAAAAGCTTAGCACGTTTGTTTTTCCTAAGGTCTCTCTCCTTCACTAGCAGGTGGCCACCTCTTTGCTGTCTTCACATGTTCTTTCCTCTGTGTGCATGCATCCCTGGTATCTCTTTATGTGTCCAAATTTCCTCTTCTTATAAGGACACCAGGCCTATGTGATTAGAACCTAATCCTTATGACCTTATTTAAACTTAATTAACTCCATAAAAGCCCTATCTCCAAACATTTTGAGACACTTGGGAGTGAAGTCTTCAACATACAAATTTGGGGAGAGGGGAACACAAGTCAGCCCATAATGGTTACATACTCAGTAAAATGAACAAATATGGTTTTTAGCACAATATAAACACTAATTCATATTAGTCGTCCAATATCTCTTAAACATTTATTTAATGGAGGTAAAAATTTCGGGATCCTGAATGATATTTGGAAAGTCCAAAAACTGTCAAACTTTCAGAGAGTTAAAAGCTCATTTAAATTTAAAAAAACATTGTTTCAATTCAGTAATTAGGATGCACCCATTTTCAGATATTAATAAAGTAATTCAACATTTATTGAAAGTTAAGATTTTTCTCCACCTTCCTGTAGATGGCAGCTGCCTGCCTTCAGGGAAGGGAATGTTTGAACTCTTCATCTCTGTCTTTCTCCTAACCCACATACTAACTGATGTTTCTGGCTTTCGAGAGGCAAAGGACAGAAGAACGAAAGTAGAGGTGAGAAAAGGCAAGATATGTTATAATTAGGCCAGATATCTTTTTGTCCTCCATCTTCAGCAAATGCAAATGGAACCCTAGTGATCACCATTGATGAACACTCCTCTCCAGCATTATCCTTAACCTGAGTGGATGTACCCTTATTCCAATTGGTTACTTATGGCTTATTTCCCTACCCTTTATCCAACTCCTTGCAGGTCAGAACCCCCTGCCCTTCCAGAGAGCTTTATTGGTCAGTACCATGGATGACCCAATACCGCCTTTTGTTCCTGCATGTTTTATGTCTGTTTAATGAAAAATCTCTCCCATCCTCTTGCTACAGTGAAGTCTGACAGTTCAGGTCTATCCCAATGCACCCCCTTTTACTTTGTTGCCATAGACTACATTGGCATTCTCAGGCACAAATCAGTTAGTGGTCCTCAGCATTTCTCAAATGCAGGATATGCATTTTAATCTCATTAATGGTTCAATAATTACTTCTTTGCCTCAATAAGCTTGAAGAGAGAGAAATATGCCAAAAATATTATTAAAACTTTATAAAATAAGTATTATTGTAGGAATGGTGGAAAAGATTATTTCTTTTCTCTCCATTCATTTTCCATATTTTGAACATTTTACATTGATTTTTAAAATAAAATTTTTATTTTAGAATAGTTGTAGAGTTACAGAAAAATTGCAAAACCATTAGAGTTCCTTTATACCCAACAACTAATTTCTCTTATTACTATTTATTTATTTTAGTGTCTCACTATTTTGCTCAGCCTGGACTTAAACCCTTGAACTCTAGTGATTCTCCCACCTCAACCTCCTGAGAATTTCCCCTATTATTGACATTTAAATTATATAGTAAATTTGTTAAAATTAATGAACCCAAACTGATACATTACCATTACCTAAAGTTCGCACTTTATTCAGATTTTTTTTACTTTTCACCCAGCGTCCTATTTCTGTTCTAAGATCCCATCCAGGATACCATATTGCATTGTTTGTTTTGTCTCATGCTCCTACAGGCTGTGACAGTTTCCTTGATTTTCCTTATTTTTGATGGCCTAGACAGTTTTGAGGAGCGCTAGTCAGGGTTTTTGTAGATTGTCACTCAATTGAGATGTGCCTAACATTTTTCTCGTGATTAGACTGGGGTGATATATTTTGGGGAAGAAGATGACAGGGTAAAGTGTTATTTTTATCACATCGTATCAAGGGTAAATACTCTCAGTGTGACTTATTACTACTGATGTTTATCTTAATCACCTGGTTGAAGTAGTGTTTTGCAGATTTCTTTACTGTAAAGTTATGGTTTTTTAACCTCCTTTTTACATTGTATTGTTTGGAAGGAAGTCACAATGCATAGCTTACTCACTTAAGGTAGTTACGCCCTCACATCCTTGAAGACAAAGTAACTACATCAACTACTGGAATTATTTTGCATGTGAAACTTGTCTTTGGTTCTTGATTTATTTATTCAGTCATTTATTTATATCAGTATAGACTCGGATATTTATTTTATACGTTGGGTTATAAGATGCATTTTATTCTCTGAAAAAATTAAGTGCGAAAAACCAAGTAAACAAAAATATTTCTAATTTGGAACAAAATTGAAATACGCTAATAAGTAGCTTATAATGCATTTTGTAAGGACCTCCAATATGACTTTTTAAAGTAAGTTAAATTTAACTAAATACAATTATTGTCATAAAAAACTTTTCTGAATAACATCTAATCACGCTAAAGGGAAGGACTAACAAAATAACTTTTAAAAATATATTTTAAACTAAATAGCTCTTAACATTGTACTTTGATATGCATGTTTATTCTAAAAATAAAATAACTGTATGTATAAATTATAAATTATTTTTATAATAATTATCTTTTAATTATTAAAAATTATTTTTTATTTGCCTGATGGGTTTGTATTTCACAGTAGTATGTGTGTACTGATTCTGAAACTATTCTCTGTGTATTGTGAGATTGAGTGAATGAGTAAAGACATTGATGTAGCCAGAATTTCACTCTTAGACAAGGGAGACATGAATACGGAATAGAGGAAGGCTACAAAGAACCCAGTAGTGTTGGAATGGAATTTTCCAGGGTCTTCCAGAGAAAAGAGATGTATAAGGTGAGTCTTGAACAATTTATGGTGCCACAAAATAAGAATGTAGTCAAAATACTAGTAATAATAATAATAATAACAATAATAGGGCATGTCAAAAGTACAATGGGGTTAACCCAAAATGGTTCCTAGTGGTCAAATCTGGAAAGAATATTAGAATACCAAAATAAATAATGATAGTAATGGATGACAACCCATTGCCTAAAAGAAGAGTCCATGTACCCATACCAATAATAAAAATATAAATGAAGGATTGAGGGAGAATGGAAAACTTAAAAAAATAACAGAAGGCTAACAATTAAATGAAGAGGAATAATGATGTTAGAAAATCACCAACTTGTGATTATCATAGCAGTATATCTTTTAACCTGGAAAAGAATTGATTCTGGCATGAATCATCAAAGGATGATAAAACTACAGTGCAAATTGTGATAAAAAAAGTATATACATAATCACAAAGCATCTTCCCAGAAATTAGTTATTAATCACCATAGATTAGACATCTGATGTGATCTACTCTAGAGAAACATTATGTCATTTGTATGCCAGACAAAAATGTATAGCTTGAACTGAATTACAGGAAAACAAATACAAATTTTTGAGACAAAGTCTATAGAATACTGGCTTGTATCCTTCAAAAAAGAAAGTCAACGTCACTAGAGATTAAGAAAGCCTACAGACTAGAAATTAAGAAGATATGTAAAGTAAATCCAATATGTAACACTAATTTGGTTTCTTGATTGAAGAAAAAAATTATATAAAGGAATTTATTGGTATAGAGGTGAAATTTGAATATAAAGTATAAATTAAACAATAACAAAATTCATGGCAGTAGTAGAATTACTAATGGCCAGAAAATTATTTTAAAAAATTCTTCAATTATAAAAGTAAGCAATGTAATATAAAACAAAATCAAAATCGTATCGTTCAATGCAGGTAAGTATATAGCAAAATGGATACTATTGTTTATCACTCATATATGCATATTGATGGATATTTAAATAGATAACAATATATCTTCTAACCTGAAAAATTCCAGCTCTTTAAACTTAGGCTAATAAAAATTGTTTTTACTGTATTTATATTTTGAGGGGAACTTATACTTTTTTTGAAATAGAAGTTAATTTTTTTCTCTAACTATAAAATTGGTGTGTTGCCCATTTTAGAAAATTTAGAAAATATGAACAATTTTAAAAGAAAATTAAAAGCATCTATAATTTTACAACATGAATCTAACTACTGTTAATAAAGGCATAGATTGTTTTAAACATTGAGAACATACTTGTATGCAATTCTATTTTTATTTGTCAAACTTAACATCGTAATGTTATACTGTCATTTTTTAATTTTTGAAGACCTGAATTTTAATGAAAGCATAATATATTATTTATGGCTATAAAGATAATGGACTTTTTTTTTTTTTCCCAGATGGAGTCTAACTCTGTTGCCCAGGCTGGAGTGCAGTGGTGTGGTCTAGCTCACTGCAACCTCCACCTCCCAGGTTCAAGTGATTCTCCTGCCTCAGCCTCTCAAGTAGCTGGGCGCGCACCACCATGCCCAGCTAATTTTTGTATTTTTAGTAGAGACGGAGTTTCGCCATATTGGCCAGGCTGGTCTTGAACTCCTGACCTCAGGTGATCGCCCCCCCTTGGCTTCCCGAAGTGCTGGGATTACAGACTATTCTTTACTCTGTAGAGCATTAAGCTTATTTTCATTTTTTTCACTATGCTATTGCTCTAGCACATTTCTCTGTACATTTATATTTTACATGCCTCTTTATTTTCTTAAGTAAGTTTTAAAGAGATACAAATTTTCAGGTTTAAAAATCTATCTATTATCTATCTAGTAGCTAGTTAGCTACATAGCTACCTACCCACCCAACCACCTACTTACCTACCTATCCACACATGTTTCCACGTTGCTTTCTGAGGTTTTTTTTTTTTTTTTTTTTACCAGTTTAATACTCATACCATTAGTATACGACAGGGCCTATTTTGCTATCTACTTACCAGCATTGCATATTATAATTTTGTTTTTGTCCTATATTTCATTGCTTGATTGCTACTATAGCTCAAAATTATATATGTATACAGTATATACATTTTATACATATATGGTATATACATTATATACATATATGCCACTAGTGATTCTGCTGCATGTGTAAATTATGTTTATATTGGGATGTTAGAGTTTTAAATAATTGTCTTAAATTTTAAAATTATTTATATAAATTTTATATTACATATAGAATTATCACATATATAATCAAGTGATAAAGCTAGAGCTATAGCTGAAGAAGGATATGGAAATAAAAGGATAAGGATAGAGATGACAAGAAAGAAAGGAGGGAGAAAGAGAATGGGGGAAAGAGGGATAGAGAGAGAAGGAAGCAATGATATACTTGATTTCGATACAGATTTTACATCACTTTAAAATTCCTGAACAAGAGCTCATTTTCTGGTTGATTTTCATTATATTCTCCTAATATGTTTTCCTAGATTACAGTAAATATGCATTCCCCTATCCTGAAGTAGTGTATATATTCTATCTAGGGAGAGACTCAAGAGTATATATATTATATTATTTTAATTTTTGTAGTACCTCTAGTGAGATATATTTGTGTATGCCTTGAAAAATAGCTAACTTTTTCTTCAGTATTTAGTGCCCTCTAGTGTTTACAATGAGAGGATGACAATATATTTTGCTTTCAATCCGTTTTCTGTTTATTTAGGATTCCTTGCTATAAATTAATTGTATGTATAAAGATTGAGGAAATGCTTAAGTGTTTTCAAATTTACTTCAGAAATAAAAATGAGTGCCAGTCAATTCGTTATTTTGTGAGAATTTCAGCTTTAAAATATATACATGGGGTTTCTATCTGGCACATGAAGAATGAAAAGTGCTTGGGAAACCTAGTTACCAGAGTGACCCTCCTTTACAAAGTCAGAAAATGAAATATTTACATTGATCCTGTGAAGTTCATTTCATGATACTTTAGCAAATATTGTGAGAATAAAATCAGCATGAGAGAAGGGGAACTAGCAAAGAAGAGAAAGGAGGAGGCATAAAGGAGCGATTTTTTCTTTGTTATCAGAACAGTACTATATTCTTTCCAGGGGATTTTCTCATTCTTGAGGATTTTTTATTTTTTCCATGTAATATAAAGATTTGATATCAACCAACTCTGCAGCTTTGGCTTAATTCACTTGCTTAATATGGGCTTCAGCTTTCTCATCTGTACACTGAAATTGGCTAGTTCAGTAACTTCCAAATCTTTTTGAGGTGGCAGAGATGGAGTATACACTTATTCAAACAAAATAGTGCATGGAATTCTACTGCATAACACAGGAGACATAAAAAATAATCCGGCTAAAGTGGAGCTGGGAGTTTGGGATTGTTTTGGTCCCTGCCATTTAACATCCTCTCTTGTCTAATCCCTAGTTGACCCCTGGGTCACCTCTGAGACTCCTCAGTTTCTTGAAGAATGCGTTTTGAGCAATAAGAGCAGTAAAAGAAAAATTCAAAATGATTTCTCTTCCCATTAGTTGTTCAAATTTACCCTCACATGCATAAACTCTGCTATCTATAACTTATTTTATATTTCAAAAACTAGCAATTTTTTTTCACTTACTCATACGCTTAACAAATAATGATAATCAGGTGTTCTGTTAAGTTCCAGGAGTGCAATAAATAGATATGTTCCTTGTCCTTATGTGTATAGTCCTAGAGTGGAGATTAACTAAATGATTGCATAAATATTTATAACATTGTCAAAGTGATACACATAATGGAGAAGAGATATGTTACTCTGAGAATATATGGTAGGAAGATTTGATCTATACAGAAGTATCAGGAAATCTTCCTAGGGGAGGTGATGAATGAAGCGGGATCTAAAGATAAATTATCAGTTACCAGGGTAGAGTTAGGAAGTAGGAATATTTTGTGCAGAAAACGGGGCAAGAAGCAGCATGGCATTTTTATTAATTGAAGTATGATTAATGTGGCTAAAACAAAACAAGCAAGGGATGGGGGCTGGTGGAGAATGAGATGAATAGGGGCCAGGACAAACCGTCTTGTAAACTACTCAAGGATTTTGATCTGTAGTCTAAAAGAAGTGGAAAAATCTGTAACCGAAGAGCAATACTACCAAAATATTTTAAGCAGAGGTGACCTAATCAAATCACTCTGGCTATAGGATAGTGAATGCATTGGTTTGGCATGGGTAAGAAGATGTATAAACATGAATACAGTAACACATGTGAGGAGACTACTTCTATTGTTTTGTAGAGAGATTAGGCTTGGACTGAAATGTGTCAGTGGAGATTTTAAAAAATAGTGTCTTTAAGATATTCTTAAGGGATAAAACTGTCTAACTTGAGCATCGATTGGATAGAAGATGTAGGAGAGGGGGAGATATTAAGGATAAACCCTAGATTTCTGTCTTATTCAATGGATAAGACATGGCTCATTCCAAGAAGGGTAAAATTTTGGTGAAAGAAGGAGGCTCATGAGTGTGGTTTGGCTATATTACTTTTGGAGAACTTTTGAGACAAATTGTCAAGCTGGTTTACAAATTCATACTTGAAATAGAGAGGATCTATCTCAGCTGAAAAGATATAGATTTGGGAGTCATTTATGTTTCAGTAGCATTAAAGACATAAGCATAGATGATGGTTCCTACAGACAAAGTGCGAAGTGACAGTATAGTAGAGTCTTAATAGAAATTTTAGGAGCTTCAACATTATATGACTAAGCAAAGAAGGCCAAAAAGTTCAAAGCAAGTAGGCAGAGCTGTTACTAAATCAAGAAACTATGATATCCTGGGATCTTGGAGAAGAAAGTGTTTCAAGAAGGAAAGGGTGGTCAGAAGAGTCGAAGAGTATTGTGAACTTAAGCAAGATAAGAACCAAAATTATTCACTGGATTTGTTACCGGTAGTTAGACAGGCATGGATAGAGCAGAAGAGTTCTCTCCCCGCCACTCACTAGAAATACTGGATGATGGTTTGGCAATGATTACATTGCCTCTCTAAAAGTGATAAATTGGAAGCCGGTACCAGGGAGAGGCCATTTCCTGATTATCTAAACCTGTTGCACTAAAGTGTTTCATTGAATGCAGACGCCAGGGAGAAGCAAATTCCTGGCCAGGCACGTTAAGGACAAAATGCTGGAGTACGATCTTCTGGGGACACACCACCGGAAAACAGAAGAAAGAGTCAGATGGGCATGCATACAACTTCCTAAACACATTGTGTATGCTCACCTTCCAAGGATTAGCAGGGCACTGCACATATGGGCAGCCCACCTTAAAAGAAGAATAATGGGAAAGGGGCCAGCCTATAAAGATCTAAGATCAAAGTTGAACACCACACTTGACCTTGACCTTGGTGCCCGCTTTGGTCTCTTCTAAGTGTGCTTTGCTTTATGTATTTATGTATGTATGTATGTATTTATTTATTTATTTTTAGAGGGAAGTCTCGTTCCTATTGTTGTCGCCCAGGCTGGAGTGCAGTGGCACAATCTCAGCTCACTACAACCTCTGCCTCCCAAGTTAAAGCGATTCTCCTGTGTCAGCCTCCTGAGTAACTGGGATTACAGGTGCCTGCCACCACGCCCAGCAAATTTTTGTATTTTTAGTAGAGATGGGATTTCGCTGTGTTGACCTCAGGTGATAGGCCTCCTTTCTTTCCTGTTTTAAAGCCTTTTAAAGGAAATGTCCACTCCTGCTCTGAAACTCGCCTTGGTCTCTTCTGCTTTATGACTCTCAGTTGAATTCTTTATTCGGAGGAGGCAAGAATTAAAGTTGCTGCAGACTCATATGGATTTGCCACTGATAACTCAGATACCTTCCACCAGTAACAGATTTAGTACCAGGAGGTTTTGGGTGATCTTCATGAGACATGGTTCAGCAGCATGATGGAGGCAAAACTCCAGGCTGGAGTAGTTTGAGGAATCAGTTAGAAGTGAGTTGAAATATTTCTTTATAGAAGTTTACCCTTAAAGGTGAGAAGAGAGATAGTCTGCTAACTAGTATAGGATGTAGTATTGAGGGAAGGACTCTTACATTTAATTGGGAGAAACTTGGGTATGTTTAAGCACCAATGAAGAATCCACAGAGATGTTGCAATATATGAGAAGGAAAAGGGATAAGAATGTTAATCAACAATCCGATTTTCTGGAGAGGAGTAAAGGTGATGTATCTGAAAGCATGTAGGAAAGCATTGCCCTTAAATAGAAAGGAGATACACTTACTTTAACCAGGGAGAAATACTGTTAAATTAGTTACGTATGTATGGCAAATTTGAGTATTTCTTGGCAGGGAAAAGATGTATTTGTGTGTGTGCAGGTACATGTAATGTTTGTATTTTCCCTGTAAGGTAAATGATGACATCATCTCCTTAATTTTAAGAATAAAATGGAGAATTAGACTTGATGATAGAGTAATAAGTGAAGTAATAGAAGAAAATGAGTTCACCATATGAATGTAGAAGGATGAACTAGCAGTGTTGCAATTATATCAGGGTTGGTTTCCATCCATTTATAGTGTATCCAATCTGCTTTCCTCACCTTTATTTTATTTTGCTTTTTACCACATACAATTTAACTGGACCAAATATAATAAGAAAGCAA